>NC_058417.1:3711946-3828969 GCF_002201575.2 Neomonachus schauinslandi | reverse complement strand
TCTTTTCCATAGTGGCTGTACTAATTTACATTCCCACCACCAGTGTACGAGATTCCCTTTTCTCTGCATCCTCGCCAGCACTTGTTCTTTCTTGTCTTTTTGAGCCTAACCATTCTGACAGGTGTGCCTCATTATGGTTTTAACTTGCATTTCCCCAATGATGAGTGATGTTGAGCATCTTTTCGTATGTGTCTGCTTGTCTTCTGTATGTCTTCTTTGGAAAAATGTCTTCTCAGGTCCTCTACCCATTTTTAATCAAATTATTATTATTTTTTTGGTGTTGAGTTGCCTAAGTTCTTTACGCATTTTTAGTATTAGTCCCTATCATATATGTCATTGCAAATATTTATTCACTGTGCAAAGGCTTTTTGTTTTGGTGTAGTCCCAGTAGTTTATTTTTGCTTTTGTTTCCTTTGTCTCAAGCAGCATATCTAGAAAAATTTTGTCAAAGAAATTTGACATGTCAAAGAAACTCCTGCCTCTGCACCTGGTGATTTTAACATCTATTGATGATCTTTCCCTAAATCAATCATGGTTACAAAATGGTTACAAAATGGTGTGAATCTTTGACTTTTTATGGGTGATAAAACTATACATAAAAACCTGGAAGTGATTATGTAAAAGTCATAATGGCAGTTACTTTGGGGGAAGAGGGAGGTAGTGATTAGATAGTTGGAGGCATGGGGGGCGGGAAGGAGAAGAAGGGTGTTGAGGTGTTTGCACCCACCTTTTTCTTGACCTCGGTGATCATTAAATGGATATTTACTTTGTAATAATTCACTGAACTGTACATACATTTTCTGTACATGTACTTTCTTGTATGTGAAAAAGGTTAAGATTTTAGCATGGAAGTTTCACGATAATATTTACATTTGTGTTTCAAGGATTCATTGCTCACCATGACTTATTTAATATTTTATATTATTTTACCATGACTTAATCTGGATTTCTCTTTTTTCCATTCAATTCTTTATCATCTGAAAATACTTCTTCAAGTAATTTTTTTTTTTTCAGGAAGAAAAAGTATATATACACACATACTTTGGGGGATGTTATAAAGATAATTGTCTCTAAAATGTTTTTCTAAGGGGCACCTGGGTTGCTCAGTCAGTTGGGCTTCCGACTCTTAGTTTCAGCTCGGGTCATGATCTCGGGGTCTTGAGATTGAGCCCCGCATCGGGCTCCATGCTCAGTGGGGAGTCTGCTTGGGATTCTCACCTTCTGCTCTGTACTGCTCCCCCTGCTCATGTGTGGGCATATGCTCCCTCTCTCAAATAAATAAGTTAATTTAAAAAAAAGTTTTTCTAAGATACATGTATCGTTCTCTCTTAGAAAAATTATATGTAAAATATATCTCCTAAGATACATATATACAGATATATGTATATATAAGCATATAGATATATACACATGTACATACAAATATAAAGTATCTGTGTACACATACACACACACGTACATGCATGCACTCACATGGGTACATAGAACCATCCATTTTTGCACACCGTTCATTTCTATTTTTCTCCAGCTCTGAATACTTCTGCATGCTTTCTACAAATGCAGGCTAGTCCAGCAGATTATACCCTCAGGCACTGAATATTAGTGCAGCATGGGGCAAATGCACTCAGCCACTTAGCCCTCTTACACTGAATGTGATTTGCATATGTTATTTACTCCGCTCGGTCTGTCTTCCTGCCGCTGAGTTTGTGTTTTGACAGTTCGGAGCTATAACAGCTGACGGAAGTGTCCAGGTGATATTGCTAAATTTATCATGGAGAAATATAGGAAGACGATCTTACTGGATCTTAAAAGAGGAGTTGTAGGGCAGTCCAGGTGCTTTTGCAGTGCAGTGAGGTTAAACATGGGCAGGCAGTTTAAGGATTTGGGGCAATTCTCCAATGCTCTGGCAAGAGCGAATGGAAAAATCACTGAGTGGTGGCTGGATGTCACTCTGGCCCAAGGCCTGGCGGTGGCTCCGGGGCCCCAAACAGATGTGAGTGCTTACCTGTGCACTATCCTGCAAGAACCTGACTGTCAAACACTCTTCAGTTCTGATCCATTTAACGTCCTGTTTCCTGCAGAAACCAGCTGGGCGAGTGCTTCCCGACTCCCTCCCATCCATGAGCCTCCACCACAGCTCAGCTAGATTTTGAATCCTTAGGTCACAGCCTGTGTCCCTCACACCTTTTTACTAAATATTTAGTGTTTCACACTACCATTTGAATGCGTCAGAATGTTTTTTTCCGAAATTCAGAAATTTCACGAGATCTTTCTAGACCTTTCAGAGCTCAGTGAGGTTTTTTTTTTGGTTTGTTTTGTTTTTGTTTTTGTTTTTTTGTTTTTGTTTTTTTTCCTTGACATGAAGACTCAAGTGTTTTGTCAGCTCAACGAAAATTCATTATTTATTCAGCCATTGTTCCTCCTTCTGTTTTCCTGGATTTTTTTTTATCCCTGTCTTTTTTGGTTTTCCCCTCCCGTGTTTTGTCCTCTCTAGCCTTTTTCTCTGACTTCTGGGAAATCATTCAAGCTTGTTGTCTAAATCTTGTATTTAGATTGCCGTCTGTTTAATTGCCTTCCTTGTGGTTTTTAATTTGACAATTGTACTTCTGTCTGGATGCAGTGTGTCTAGTAACAAAGTTGTTACTCACTGTGGCTTGCACTCAGTTACTGTCCTGTGGAATCTTGTTTTTTAAAAAAAGAAACTGGCTCCTCAAGATTTCTCCTTTTCTGGAAGGAATTGTCTTCTCTTGGGCAGAAGAGGTGAGGGAGGGAGAGGATGCTCCCTCATTTTGAGCTCTTTCTTTACACCTGCTGCCTGTTTGCTCCTCTTCATACAAGGGAGATCAGTGTCCGTCTGTTAGAAGTGGGGAAGGTTCAGGATGCCTGGGTGGCTCAGTTGGTTGAGTGTCTGCCTTCGGCTCAGGTCATGATCCCAGGGTCCTGGGATCGAGCCCTGTGCCGGGCTCGCAGCTCATCGGGGAGTCTGCTTCTCCCTCTCCCTCTGACCCTGCTCACTGCTTGTGCTCTCTCTCTCTCTCTCTCAAATAAATAAATAAAATCTTAAAAAAGAAGAAGAAGAAGTGGAGAAGGTTCCTCTATGTCAGCATAGGCTTTTGGGACAGTTTTAGGCCCAGATGAGGGAAGAAGGAAAGGGGCCTGTGCTTTCTGCTTGGACTCATTTACCTGTCCCTGCTGAAGATGTGAGCAGGTGTAGTAGCCAAGGGGGTTTCTCCTAGGCCTCCAAAGTCTGAGCAGGTCCCAGAGGCTCTGGTTGGGTGCGCTGGAGTTCCCCACCAACTACCCCTTTTTGGAGTGCCATGAGCGAGTTAGAGCTTCTTTGCTGAGTCACAAGATTGGTCTTCCCTTCTGTTCCCAGTTTCTGTTCCATATTTGACTTCTTTTCCTAGTGATATTGTTAGATGTTACCCCCGCCCCCATTCTAAATCTCCATTATAGGGAATAGAGGGAGTAAAACGAATACCCTCAAGAAAAGCTCTTTATTCACTCTTTGTTTTAACATTTGTCTTTAAGTGTGATGAGCAATAGAAGCAAAAGGCCTGATAGCATAATGACTTCACAACCACCAGCGCCCACCGTGAGTACAAAAAGGCCCCAAACTTATCTGAAAATACGTAGCGCGCGTTCTGCCTTTAGATAGAATGTACCGACACTTGCAACTGGGAGTAGAGAACATTTACGAAGTATAATTGGAGTCCGATATTTCAATATCATGTATTTCTTCCTGCTTTTGACCCCATCCGTTGTGTGTCATACTTTACATTGTCCGTTGTTCCTTTCTGCATTGGAACGGCCACTCCACTCGGTGTCTCACATTAACACAGGATGGAAATAATAATCTTCTCAGAACCCAATGCAAATCCTTACCAGGGAGCAAAAGATCAGTTTCTCTCGGGAGGCTGGACTGTCCGGAATCCGAAAGAGTCACCTGGTGGTTTCTCCACCTGTTCTCTGCAAGTTGTGTTTAATTTGCTGGTTCGAGACTGTGGTTGGGGGAATTCCCACCTTAGCTTGCGGGCTGCAGGGTGGGGATTCCCCCAGGCTCCCTGCCCTTGGAAATCTGGGAAGTTCCTACCAGCTGACGCCAGCAGACCAACCCCCCAGTGGCAGGATAAACCTTTTAAAAACGGATCTGACAGTATGTTTCAAAGTCCACGCAGCGATCCTAACCACAGGTTGTTAACTTAAGGAAATGAGACAAAAGAAGGAAAATGATCAGGGAGGAAAGAATCTGTTGACTCATTATGTGTAAATATAGAAGCATGTTCTGTACCCCACAATGGGCTATTTTTAATGAGTGTTTATTTAATGGAATGAATATTTTGTAACCATTAGAAATTATAACTGTGAATGGAGACTGTAGCAACATGAAAGAGCACAAAAGGTATCATGTTCATGGGGCAAAAGGATTATGTGTTGCAATTATATAAAAATAATATGTTTATGTCAAATCTTAGGAGAGAACACATAGAGGTGATTACTGGGGCATTTGCATAACTTTTGACTTTTCTCCCCTCTCATTTATAAACTGCTATTAAATAATTTTTATCGCTTAAAAAAATAGAGTTGGTTTTGTAAACAAACAAACAAACTAGTAATCAGAAGAGGTTTACCAACCAAATGAAAAGCTTTGTGTTCGGTCTGAGATTAAAAACATCAACCCCCTTGGGACGCCTGGCTGGCTCCATCGGAGGAGTCTACAGACTCTTCATCTCAAGGTCATGAGTACGAGCCCCACCGTTGGGTGTAAAGATTACTAAAATAAATAAATAAACTTAAAGAAAAAGAATCAACCCCCTCAGGGTTGCCTACTGATCTTTGCTGAGCTCATCCACTACAAAGTCTTGATTTACCTCTAAGTTGTAAATATTTATTACATAAAGTTTAAAAGGAATCTATCTAGAAACCCAATTAACCCATAACAACTGACAAATACTTAGTGTCAGACAAGGCATGTGTCACACTTGACTCTCTTTAGTGACAGAGGCTGATCAAGCCTGAATTTTATATTACATACTGCAGCATTAGAACATAACTAGACTGTAATCAATTGCGTGTACCAAGCAACTATATGGAACAGAACTGTTAACTGTGGAACAGCCAGATAGGACACGAAGAATGGGTGCTAAAAACATTTGCTTTTGTATATGCTCCTATGTATAAGCTCATCTGTGTTCTGTGCAGACTTAGACAAAAGCTTAAGTGGCATGTCCAGCCCTCACATCGTATTGTAGGATGAATTCTGTGCCCAAAGCATCAAGATATCACAAGATCTCAAAATCACTTCCTCTGAGGGTCCACCAAAGTTTTCAGCTAAGTGCTTTTATCCCAGAAGAGAAGACTTAGGGAGGTAGATGAGAGGTGTCTTGTGGAAGAAAGAACACTGGTGTTGTGTTCTGGAAATGACTAAGGTGGACCATGAAAAGCAGGCAGGTTTTCGGCTCAATGTATAGAACCTTAATAATTAGAGTCACCCTCCAGCTCAGGCAAGGAACTGATTTCCTCCTGAGTTTCCAAGTTACCAGTCGCAGGGAGCATTCAGCAAAATGTTTAATCCTCCTGCTGCCCTGGTTGCTATAAAAAAAGGGAGAGAAACTGCGGGACGATCACATGACCTCTAGCCGCTCCACAGTTTTGTGATTCTAAGGCATTTGCTTTGTCTTTCTAGAACGCATGCCTGCCTGCCTTCCTGGAAAATCGTAGGAGTATCATAATACTGCAAACTTAATTTTTTTTCTGGTTTACATTTTTAAATTGAGGCACAGTTTACATATAGCAAAATGCACAGATCTTTAGTATTCAGTTCTGGGTGTTTTGACGACTGTATACAATTGTGTCATCATTTAGAATCTTTCTGTCATCCCAGAAAATTCCCTTGTGTGCCCATCTAGTCAGTCCCCCCCCGCCCACCACCACCCAGAGGCAGCTACTTTCTGATTTCTGTCCAGTACTATCCTTATACTTCATATAAATAGAATCAGGAAATAAATATTGATTTTCATTTTCTTCTTTTAGCCAACAAAATGCTTTTGAGATTTATTAGGTTGTTGCATTAATAAGCAGTTCATTGTTTTTATTGCGGAATAGTATTCCATTATACAGATATGCCTAGCATGCAGATTTGCTTAGCCATTCTCCTACGGATGGGTATTTGAGTTGTTTCTACTTTGGGGTTCTAAGGAATAAGGCTGCTGTGTATATTTTTGTGCGGGTCTTTTTGGGAAATATGTTTTTGTTTCTGTTTGGTAAATGCATAGGAGTGAAATTTCTGGGTCGTAAGTTAGATATATGGTTAACTTGATTAGAACTGAGGAACACTTCTACAATTACCTTTGTGCCAAATCATCCCCAGCAATTAGCATTGTCAGTCTTTAATGTTAGCATTCTAGTGGGTGTGAAGTGGTATCTCATTGTGGTTTAAAATTTGCATTTCCCTACTGACTAATGATGTTGAGCCCCTTTTCATGGGCCAATTATGTGTCTTCTTTACAAAACATCTGTTCAAATCTTTTGCCTGTTTTAAAATTAGGTTGATTGGGGTGCCTGGGTGGCTCAGTCTGTTAAGTGTCTGCCTTTGGTTTGGGTCATGATCCTGGGGTCCTGGTCGAGCCCCACGTCGGGCTCTCTACTGGGCAGGAGCCGGCTTCTCCCTGCTGTTCCCCCTGCTTGCACTCTCTCTCTCTCTCAAATAAATAAATGAAATCTTTAAAAAAATAAAATAAAATAAGATTAGGTTGATTGTCTTTTTTCTTGTTAATAGATGGGTGTGTTCTTTATATATTCTAGATATGAATACTTTGTCAGATGTATGTCCTGCAGATATTTACCAGTCTGTGGGTTGTTTCTTAATTTTTGTCATGGTGTCTTTGGATGAGCAGAAATTTTTGATAAATTCCAGTTGACCACTTTCTTTTCTTTTGTGCATAGTCTTTTTATGTCCTATCCAAGAAATTTCTGCCTACCCAAGGTTATGAAGAAATTGTTCTGTTGTTTTCTTCTAGAAGCTTTACACTTCGAGGTTTTACGGTTAGGTCTTTGAACCATCTCAAATGAATTTTTTGCTTTTGATGGGAGCAGAGTCAAGATTGTTTTCCTCCTATGCGTATTCACTTGTTTCAATATCATTTGTTGTTGAAAAGACTTTTCTTTGTGTATTTGACTGACTTATTGTTACCTTTGTTGAGAATTGAGTACACACACACACACATTCTCACTCACACACACATTCTCACTCATACACATTCTCACACACACACACACACACACACACACACAGGGGTCTGTCTCTGGACTCTCTCTTGTTCCATTGATCCATTTGCCCTTCTGCCAATACCACACGGTCATGATTGCTATATATTTATAATAAATCTTGGATTTCAGTAGCATAATACCTCCAACTTTTATTTTTTCTTTGGCAAGATTATTTTAGCTCTTCTAAACCATTTGCTTTTCCATGTACATTTTAGAATTGACTTACCAGTTCTATTTTTTTTTTAATGCTAGGATTTTAAATTAATTAATTTTTTATGTTAATACCAGCGTAGTTAACCTACAATGTTAAATTAGCCTCAGGTCATAACGCAGTGATTCAGCAGTTCCATACATCACCCTGTGCTCATCACAAGTGCCCTCCTTCATCCCCATCCCGTTTCACCCCTCCTCCACCTCTTCCCCACCTCCTACCCCTCTGATAATCATCAGTTTGTTCTTTGTAGTTAAGAATCTGTTTTGTGGTTTGTCTCTTTTTTTTTTCCTTTGTTCTTTTGTTTTCTTTCTTAAATTCCACATATGAGTGAAAAACCTGCTAGGATTTTGATTGGGACTACAATGAATCTGTAGATCAATTGAGAGAGAGAAAACGTATCTTTAAAACACTGAGTCAATCCGTGCAGGTGGTAGACAGCTGTCCATTTCTTTAGGTCTTCTTGAATTTCTCCCAGCACTGTTACAGTTTTCCGTGTAGACATCTTGCCCATCTTTGGTTAGATTTATTTCTAAGTGTCACTGGATAGGCTGGGGAGACCCTGGGCCCTGGGGCCTCAACCCAGTCCATCCCAAAGGTGTTGCCGAAGGTTCTTGGTCTTGTTAGAAGGAAGAATTTAAAGACAGACACAGCACAGAGGAGTGACCCAAGCAGGAACGTTTGTTAAAGTGAAAAATACACTCTTGAGATGTGAGAGCAGGTGAGCCCTGGGGGTTGGGTTTCTATCTTTTATTGATGATTGATGGTTGATGGTTGTTAACTAAGGGATGGAATATTCACCTCTCCAGGCAGGGATGCAGGGGTTTGCACCTTTTCTTCCTAATTTAGTCAGGGGTTTCCTTCATGGCAGCCACCATCTTGGGCCTGGTAGGTTTGATCTGGCTTCTTGTGGAGTGCTGCCAGGACAGGCCTCTGACCTTCCCGAGAGCTGGCCATAACCTCCTCATTGTTGGCCTCCAGGTAGCCTGTTAGAACCTAACTCACCACCTACTCTCACATAAGCATTTGGTGTACTTTTTGATGCTATTATAAATGGTAGTTTTTTACTTTGACTTTTCAGTTGCTTGTCACTAGTATATAGAAATACATTGCTCTTTATAATTGACTTTGTGTCTGCAGATTTGTTAAAGTCATTAATTAGGCCTAGTAGTTTTTAAATAAATCCATTGTTTTCTCTGTACACAATCATGTCAACTGCAAATATACGTATTTATATCTTCTTTTCAAATCTTTTGCTTTTCTTTTCTTGCCTCCTTAAACAATGTGGGACTTCTAATAAAATGTTCAGCGGAAGTCATCAGAGCAGATGTCTTCACGTTGTTCCCTGATCTTAGAGAAAAAGGGTTCAGTGATCCACCGTTAAGGATAGTGTTAGCTCTGGTGTTTTCACAGATGTCCTTTGTCAGGTTGAGGAAGTTCTCCTTCAGTCCTGTTTTGCTGAGAATTTGTATGATGAACGGACACTCAGTTTTGTCAAATCCTTTTTCTGCGTTTATTGAAATGATCATGAGCATCTTAGTCTGATCACTGATTTCATGTATTTCTCCTTTTCCAATGTTTGTGTTTAGAGCAGTGCACTTCTGTCCAAGCTCTGCTTTAGTTGCATCCCACAGACTTTCATTTTGAATTCTCATTATCATTCAGTTCAAAGTATTTTCTGTTTTTCCTGTGATTTTTATTTTTGTCTCATAGGTTTTTCAGAGGTGGTTTCCTTAATATTCCAATGTGGGGATTTTTTTTAGTTTTCGTCACATGTGCTCTTTCACCATGAGAAAAGGTTTCTTTTCATCTCTGATAATACTCCTTGGCTTGAAGCCTGTCTGGTGTAATATAGTGTAGCCATGTCGGCTTTCTCAGGCACACACTTTATAGGCCTTATATTCAAAGTGAATTTCTTGTGAAAGCATATAGTTGTTCTTTCTTTCTTTCTTTCTTTCTTTCTTTCTTTCTTTCTTTCTTTCTTTCCTTTTTTCTTAATCTTGGCTGATTTTTTTTTTTTTAAGATTTTATTTATTTGACAAGAGAGAGACACAGCGAGAGAGGGAACACAAGCAGGGGGAGTGGGAGAGGGAGAAGCAGGCTTCCCGCTGAGCAGGGAGCTGGACACGGGGCTCTATCCCAGGACCCCGGGATCATGACCTGAGCCAAAGGCAGACGCCTAAGGACTGAGCCACCCAGGCGCCCCATTGACTGATATTCTTTGTCTTTTAATTGAGGAGTTAGTCCATTTATATTTAATGTGACTATTGATATAATTGGGTTTAGGTCTGCCTTCTAGGTATTTGTGTTCCTTTTGTCCTGTCTGTTTTTTGTTCCTTTGTGCCTACTTTCCTCCCTTCTTTTGGATAAATCCTGCATTTTTTTAGTATTTAATTTTATTCCCTCTGTTTTTTGTTTTTTTTTTTTAAATCTATACCTTTTGGGGTGTGTGTGTATGTGTGTGGTTTTTTTTTTTTTTTTTTAAGTGATTGCTTTAGGTCTGTGTTGCTCAAGACAGTAGTCACCATCCACACACAGCTTTTAAGTTTCAATTAGTTAAAATATGAAAAAATTAAAATATGTTCCTGGCTTAAGGAGGGCACTATTGTGATGAGCACTGGGTGTTGTAAGGAAGTGATGAATCACTAAATTCTACACCTGAAGCTAATATTACACTGTATGTTAACTGGAATTTAAATAAAAACTTGAAAATGAAATAAAACATGTCCCTGGCTATAGTATGGAGAATGGATTGAGAAGATGCAGAACTAACAACAGGAAGATAAGTTAGGACATTGTTTTTGGAAACACTGGCACGATTTTGTGAGATATGAGTAACAGAATTTAAGCGATATCGTGGGATCGAGAGATCCCAGAGGCAGGGTCACCTGAGTGGCTGCAAGTGGCATGTCCGAGCTGGGGAAGGGGGGGAGGCCAAGTGACTGAAGATTTCTGGCGTGGGCCAGCAAGTGAATGTCGGTGCCATTGATGGGGACAGGGAATGTAGGAGGGGACTCAGGTTTAGGGGAAGATGAAGAGTTTAGTTTCAGAGACCTTGAGAGTCCGATATTTGTAGAAATCTCAGGGTACAGATAAGTAGTAGGCAGTTCGCTGCCTGAGTCCAGAATTTTGGAGAGCTATGTGGAGCAGATTTTCAAGTTTTTAATTTACATATTGAGGACACCAAAAGGTATGTAAAATCACCATGGTAGTACTAGAGTAAAAATACACAGCAGTGTGGGATTGTCAGCATTTAAGGGGAAGAGGAGACTCTAGACAGAGCTTGGAGACAGATGGAAGGAAGACGGGGAGAGAGAATGTCACTGAATATGAAGGAATAGAGAGTCACGAGTGAATTGTTAAATAGCAGTGAAAGGTTTTCTAGGCAGGTGTTCTTTTAATTTTTATTTATTTATTTGAGACCGAGAATGAGAGAAAGAGAGCACATGAGAGGGGGGAGGGTCAGAGGCAGAAGCAGGCTCCCTGTCGAGCAGGGAGCCCGATGCGGGACTCGATCCAGGGACTCCAGGATCATGACCTGAGCCGAAGGCAGTCGCTTAACCAACTGAGCCACCCAGGCGCCCTAGGCAGGTGTTCTATAGGTAATATTTGACAAATTTGGCTTAGTCTAAGATGCAGCAGAGTGCTTTGAAATTATGTCTCTCTTTTAGACTTCATCCATTCGTTGCCTTTATCTGTGTTTATCTGTATTTATTTATTTATTTATTTATTTATTTTAGAGATTTTATTTATTTATTTGAGAGAGAGAGAATGAGAGACAGAGAGCATGAGAGGGAGGAAGGTCAGAGGGAGAAGCAGACTCCCTGCTGAGCAGGGAGCCCGATGCGGGACTCGATCCCGGGACTCTAGGATCATGACCTGAGCCGAAGGCAGTCGCTTAACCAACTGAGCCACCCAGGCGCCCTATCTGTATTTATTTTATCTGGCTGTGTACTAGGCACTCTCCTGGGCATCACAGGTAGAGCCATGAATGAAAGGGAGTCTCTGTCATACTCTTCCCGCAAAGGAAAGACATGCGAGCAAATCATTAGATGCGAAGCTTAAAGGTCCGTAAGTAAACAGAGGTGGTAGGAAGGGCTGCAGGAGCCAGGAGAGAGCAGCCAGCTCTTCTGTGCCTTCCACATGCTGTTCATTGCATACGCGTTGCTCTCTTCCTACCTCTTCACCGACACGGGCTTCAAAACTCAGCTCCGGCATCCTTCTGGAAACTTCCTTCGATTCCTTTTATTTCTTTAACAGAAACAGTGACTCATATTGGATAGTGTATCTCTAAAGCAACAACAACAACAACAAAAAAGAGCAAGGGAGGAAGGAGTGAGGAACAGGAACCAAAATTGAAATAATAATGTGTACTCATTAGAAGAAATTCAAACAGTACAGAAAATGCAAGGAAGATCATCCAGGATCCCAGTACCTAGAAATAATCATTATTCACATTAGGTTGACATCATCCAGAAATATCCTTGTAGGTTTGTCCAATATGAAAGGGTGGATAGAAATAATTTTATATCATTAGGATCATGCAATATATACTATTTTAAGTGTTGCTAAGTGCTTAATTTCACTTTAAGGAGATTAGTGTAGTGTCAACGATACTTCCAATTTTAAAAGAAGAGGATTAGTGTTTAAAAAAAAAAAGAAAAGCTGAACTTCACATAAAGTGTTCTTGACAAGAGATAGTAATTACTAAAAGATCCATCTAAGGTTGACAAAAAAAAAAGATGGTGGTTTTGAAAAGCCGTGGGTCTCCATGTTTCCCTTTTCAACAGCTCGATAGGACTCCTCTGTGAAGTGATGGAGAAATTAACACCTCCAACTTCCTTCCACCTTTCTCCCCCCAACCCCGAGCCCCCCAGCCCCCCAACTGCTTCCTGACTTTCAGTTATAATTATAGCATCACTGTTTACAACATTTATCTACCTTTTTGTAAAGTAATCCGTGTATCTGCTGATCCCCAGCTCAGTATTTCGATGGCCCCAGATCTCTCCAGCATCTCTTCGGTCATGGTCTCTGGCCTCTCCATCCTAGAGTTCTTTATTGCTACTTGCCTCTTGGTTGGCTAGATTTCATCATCAAGCTGTTTTCTCGAGAAGGACTCCGGTAGTCCCTGGAGTCTCCCATAGTCCATCCACCAGCTTTATGCTGGAATGACAACTTGGCCAAGCATAACTTTGCTGGGTCCTGCTTTCTTTCCCTTGGATGTCTGACAGCCCTTCTCTGTGTCCCAGTCTCGCGGGAAATCAGTTTCCTTCTTTACTGCCACTCCCCCCACAGCAGCGCCACCCCCTTTTATGAATCAGAATTGCAGATTTCAAAGAACATACGTGAGCTCTTTACCTTCCCCTCACCGCACAGGAGAGAATTGATTGGTAGGGAGGCCACGGCTCTGACACTGTGATGTGAGCTGGAGTATTTCTGGAGTATTAACCACGCATCTCTGTCTTCCTTTCTAGAGATAATTGATGACCTTGCCAACCTGGTGGAGAACACAGATGGGAAGCTCCGCACTGAGACCAGGCGTGTGAATATGGTGGACAGAAAGTCAACGTCTTGCGGTAAAGGATAGCTACCCTTATTGTTCTGCCTCTCTCATTGCTTGCACATTTACTCTACTTCCGGTTTCCCACATTGCCTAATTATTGCAGGGATTTGGTTGCCCTTCTAATGCAGACAGTCCCATTTGATGAAGCACTGGAATTGCTAAAAGAGACCCAAATCTTGCTAAAATGAAGTGAGTTGTAAGGGCGCCTGGGTGGCTTGGTCAGTTAAGTGTCTGACTCTTGGTCTCAGCTCAGGTCTGGATCACGGGGTCGTGAGTTCAAGCCCCACATTGGGCTCCGTGCTGGGCGCGGAGCCTACTTTAAAAAATAATAATGAAATAAAATGAAATGAAGTGACTTGCTACAAATGTGGGAGAAATCCAATGCATTGTTATTTTCTTTTTTAATTTAAAATAGGAAACCTCTGTGTATGCTTACAGAGAATACCAGTTTGGGAAATTGTGAGACAATATACAGGTTGGTGCTGATAGATCCTCGTGGGTATTGAAGGCCATCTTGCTTACTTTGTGCCTTTTTTTAGTCACAAGCTTAACTGTTGGAGCTTGGACCACAGAGCAGTTAAGAGGCCAGGTTCTGAAGTCTGGTTGAGTTCAAATCCTACATGTAGTGACGTTATCTTTGGCGATCGCCTTACCGCTTAGTACCTTGTACACAAAGTGGGGATACATGGGCCAAGATAAGAATCCCTTGGTGGGATTCTAACAATACTGATTCTCTGGCTTTGCCCTAGAGCTTCTGATGAAGTAGGGCCGCGTGCCGTGCGGTTTGAACTATTTGTCGCCTGTGTGCAGTGCCCTGCCCGAGGCCAGCAATGATAAATGGTAGTGACAGTAGGAGTGGCCACAGTGATCATTACTGGGTGCTTCGTCTCACAAAGGTGCACGAGGTTTATGAAGCTAATACCTTTATTACAAGCAGCAGTACGATAGCACTCAATACCCCAGTGATCTGAGCACATGCTTTGCCTCTTAGCCCTTTCGATATGAAAAATGCAGTGGATCCCTCTGATCTGTCCAGTTTTAGAACAAGGATCTCTGTGCAGGGGAGACCTGAGATGTACGGCCCGACAGGCATTACCTTCTTTACCTGATGTGCTGGCTAAACGGAAGTCTAGAACAACAGGGTAGCTGAGGACAGGCAGCCATGGACTCTGGGACCTCCGGAAGGGGGACTCTGAGGGGCCTCCCTGCTCCCCTGTTATCACCTGTCTGTGCTCCCCAGCCCCGGAGTTCTCATCCGCCAGATACCAGCCACGCTGTGCTTCTGTTCCCATGGACGTGCGCTTCTTTCTGCTTCCTGCCGAAAGCAACACCTCCTTGTTTCTTGCTTTACCCACCTTCTCATGTAACTTCTGCCCAGGGAGACTTTGTTCTGCACTAGATCATTTGGAAGCAGAGAGATGCAGGTGCACCCCCCTCTTCCATCTGTTACTGTCTTTGATCTCTATAGAAACTTAATCTTATTGACTCTTAAAAGAGTCGGTAACCTGGTTATCAAAATTAAACTGTATAGAACATGTGAGGGTTCTAAAGCTGGCCATCTTCCCTGACTTTCCGTATTTATGTGGAGAGGCCCTGCAGTGGGCGGGGGGGGGGGGGGGGGGGGGGGGGGGCTGAAGGGTGGGGGCTCTAGAGCCTGGGCTTGCATCCCAGCTCCACCAGTCACCAGCTATGCAACTTTGGGGAAGTCCAGACTCCCCTTTGCCTCAGTTTTCCTGTCTTTGAAATGGGAATGCTAATGGTATAGCCCGAGAGCGTTGTTGTAAGGGATAAAGGAGTTAATATAGATAAAGATGTAGGTATAGTTACAGATGATATAGATACAGATCGATACAGATACGTAGCACTTAGAACAGCGTGCAGCACATAGTAAGCTGTAAGTAAGTATTAGCTATTATCTCTGTCTGTCTAAAGTAGGGATAGTCTGGGGCACCCCTGTGGCTCAGTCAGCCCGGATTTGGGCTCAGGTTGTGATCGAAAGGTCGTGGGATCGAGCCCCGCATTGGGTTCTGCACTCAGCACACTGAGTCTATTTGAGATTCTCTCTCTGCCTCTGCCTCTGCCTCTCCCTGCCGCTCACTCACTCACTCTCCAAATAAATAAATAAATAAAATGTTTAAAAATAAATAAAGTAGGACTAGGCTTCCCGATTCAGTGACAACTTTCTCGAAGTCTTTGTTATGTGCGCAGCTGTCATGTTAACTATTTTGGCATGAACGTATTTATAGATATGTTGGTAAGCTTCTTGTATTTGCAAACCAGTGGCCCTCAGCACACGTTACTCGTGAAGTTGTAATGAGGAATGTTACTTCTGTTGCCAGTTTTTTATTTTACAGTATTGCTTATTAGTGTTGGTGTTTATACCCAGAAATGTGCATAAAATCTTCTAACTTGAACTCTGTTCCATTTTTTTAAATAGAAGAAATATAGAGACTCTCATAATTACTAAAATGCGTGTTTTTAAAATAAGTTAGCTGTAAATTTATCTTATGTGCCATTTATATTTAGTTATATATAATGTGCAACAGAATTACAGTTGGCCCTTGAACAATGCAGAGGTCACTTGCAGGCAAAGTTGCATATAAGTTTGACTCCTCCAAAACTTAATTATTAATAGACTACTGTTGACTGGGAGCTTTACCCATAACATAAACAGTCAGTTAGCACGTATTTTGTATGTTATATATACTGTATTATTACATATTACATATGATTATAAGCATATATTTTATAATTAAAGTATATATCATACAGTATATTAATATAATAATATATAATCATTAAGTATAATAATATTATATATTATGTACTGTATTCTTACATTTAATAAAGGAAGCTAGAGAAGAGAACATGTTAAAACCATAAGCAAGAGGGGCGCCTGGGTGGCTCAGTCATTAAGCGTCTGCCTTCAACTCAGGCCATGGTCCCAGGGTCCTGGGATCGAGCCCCACATCGGGCTCCCTGCTCGGCGGGAAGCCTGCTTCTCCCTCTCCCACTCCCCCTGCTTGTGTTCCCTCTCTCACTATGTCTCTGTCAAATAAATAAATAAAATCTTTTAAAAAAAAAAATTAAGGGGCGCCTGGGTGGCTCAGTCGTTAAGCGTCTGCCTTCGGCTCAGGTCATGATCCCAGGGTCCTGGCATCGAGCCCCGCACGGGCTCCCTGCTCGGCGGGGAGCCTGCTTCTCCCTCTCCCACTCCCCCTGCTTGTGTTCCCTCTCCCGCTGTGTCTCTCTCTGTCAAATAAATAAATAAAATCTTAAAAAAAAAATCATAAGGAAGAGAAGGTGCATTTATAGTACAGTCCTGTGTTTATTGACAAAAGTCCAAATGTACGTGGACCCACGCAGTTCAAACCCGTGTTGTACAAGGGTCAGCTGTATATGTAGGGACTCAGAAGGGAGAAGTCCAGTAGTACAGCAGCGTTAAATAGACATTTCTTCGTTCTTTCAGTAGAAATACTTTAAAGAGAATTCTTTTATCCTGTCCATTTGTTTCCCTAATATTTACTTAGCAGTGCCATCAGTAATGTTGATCAACACCCTAATAACTAACCTTATAGCATTTCTGATACCTGATACCTTTAAAGGAAAATTTATTGCATTTATATCTTTGTAGGGAAATCTGTAATTATATATATGTTTGTTGGCAAGCAGTGCTAGTTTTTGCATGTTGATAAAGGTTCATCATGCGGCCTCCCGAGCTCTAGAGAGGTCAGACTGGTTCAATAACACCCTGCTGTCATTGATCAGTATTAAGCCTGTGAAGTTATTATGCCCTGTGGAATTGACTGAGTGGGTCCATCAGCCCTTGCCAAAATTGACCTAACTTGTTTTTTGTAAAGATTTCATTTTTATTTATTTGAGAGAGAGAGAGAGAGAGAGAGAGAGAGAGAGAGAGAGCACGAGTGGGGGGAGGGGCAGAAGCAGAGGGACAAGCAGACTCCCTGCTGAGCGGGAGCCCCACACGGGGCTCGATCCCAGGACCCCGAGATCATGACCTGAGCCAGAGTTAGGCGCTTAATTGACTGAGCCACCCAGGCGCCCCTATTAACCTAACTTAAAAAAAAAAATTATTATGATAAAAGATACATAAATATAAAATACATATAAAATTTGCCATCATAACCATTTTAAGTACGCAGTTCAGTGGCATTGAGCGCATTCATGTTCTTGTGCGGCCGTCAGCACCATCCGTCTCCAGAACCTTTCCATCTTCTCCAACTGAAGCTCTGACCCCGTGAAACACTGACTCCTCCTTCTTCTCCAGCCGGCCCCTCTCAGCCACTGCTCTACTTTCTGTCTCTGTGAATTTGACAACACCAGGTACCTCTAATGAGTGAATTCACACAGTATTTGCCCCTTTGTGTCTGGCTTATTTCACTCAGCAGAATGTCTTCAGTATTCTTCCATGCTATAATAGGGTGTGTCATGAATTCCTTCCTTTTTTAGGCTAAATAATATTCCAGTGCGTATACATACTACATTTTGTTTATCCATTTATCTGTCAGTGGACCTTTTTGGCTATTGGGTGAATAATGCCAGTATGAACATAGGTGTACAAGCATCGATTCAAGTCCCTGCTTTTGTGCGTATATACGCAGAAGTCCTGTTGCTGAATCAAATGGTAATTCAGTGTTTAATTTTTTTTTTTTAAAGATTATTTATTTGAGAGAGAGAGAATGAGAGACAGAGAGCATGAGAGGGAGGAAGGTCAGAGGGAGAAGCAGACTCCCTGCTGAGCAGGGAGCCCGATGCGGGACTCGATCCCGGGACTCCAGGATCATGAACTGAGCCGAAGGCAGTCGCTTAACCAACTGAGCCACCCAGGTGCCCAAGTGTTTAATTTTTTTTTAAGGAACCATTATATTAACCTGTCCTTTTGTTTTGCTTCCAGTCCCTAAACTCTCTCTTTTTTTTTTAAGATTTACTTATTTATTTTAGAGAGAGAGAGAGAGCTCCTGCAAGCTGGGGGAGGGGTAGAGGGAGAGGGAAAGAGAGAATCCCAAGCAGAGCACTCCACGCTGAGCACAGAGCCAGACGTGGGACCCAACAAAGGGCTTGATCTCATGACCCTGAGGTCACAACCTGAGCCAAAATCAAGAGTTGGACACTTACCGGACTGAGGCACCCAGGTGACCTCCAGTCCTTAAACTCTTAGGTACTTTCTGGTGGTTTGATTTTTTTCCTGAAAAAGCCCATTTGCAGGCAGGGGTCAGGGACTTATGTAGCCTGAGAGAGGCAGGCAGGTGGGGTAGAAGTTATTGTCCTGGGCCCACTCCAGCTGAAAGGTGTAACAGGAGACCCTTCCCCTATTGAGGTGGGTCCCCAGAGAGCACCCTTAGGGTAAAAGGGAACTGGAAGTAAGGTACCTTTGGGAAGTGTGGAGACGCAGCCTTGGCATTGAGAAGATTGGAGAGGGAAAGAGACAAAACCATAGTTCCTGACGAGTTGGGGGCACAGAACGGCCCTCGTGTGGATTTGCATTGTGAGCATCCATCTCAGCCTGGGCCAGGAAACCCCAGACTCTGCATTTGGTTCAGAGTTCTAGATTCACATGCTAGAGCCCCAGGTGCCTGGCAAAAATAATGACATGCCTGTCTGGAAGAGGACATCTTTATCCCTGGTCTCTAAGAATCACCCCAAAATGAATTGGTCAGAGCAGTGACCAGCACACAGTCAAAGATAACCTAGCAGATGTGGAAACAGCACAGCATGAGCCAGAAGCAGCCACAGACCACACTTCCAATCTGCACAGACTGGCAGTAGTAGAATTATCAGACAGAGATAAGAAAATCACCTATGCTTGGTATATTTAAAGAAAGAAATGACAGGCTTGAAAGGATCTTCAGAAAACAGGAAACCATAGAAAGTAGCAGAAAATTTGAAAAGGGACCAAAATCAAGCTCCTAGAAATTAAAAAAAAAAAAATACCTGAAATTCAAAACTCCGTGGGCATATTTGGTAGCAGCAGAGATAATCAACCAGCGGGCAGCTAAGAAAAATATAAGCCATAGTCTCTCTCCATAATTGCCAGCTAGCATATACAAGAGATGTCCAAACGCTATGGAAGTTACATTCTGATCTCAATAAGAAAGGGTTTGGAGGGCTTGGTCCAGGAGCCTCGAGACACAGCAAAGGGTCGATCCCCTGTACTTCCCAAATGCAAGGCACGGTTGATCATTTCCATGTAAACACGCGCACACGCACGCACAGGAAGCACGAGCGAGGTATATTTTAACTGTTTGCGGGGGAGATGTTAAGCGACCCACTCAAGTGTCCCTCGGTTACTGTTCACGTGGCACCCCATTTGTTTAACTCCGGGGACGTGAGTGAGCCGAGGGTAGCAGCGGGCACATCATTTTCAGTGCAGAAGTAGGTTGTGAACCGTGAAATGGTCTTTTGTTTCCCTCCCCGCAGCACGTCTTCTTTGCTGATCTGATACATATAAGTCATAGCTGCTTTCGCAGGGAGGAAATTTCCAGTTGTTAGCACACACTGAAGTGCAAGGGGGCCACACAGAAGGGCCTGGCGATGAATTTGTTTGTGCAGTCGTTAACAAAGGATTCAAGCACGTCTTTGTAAACCTTTCACTCAGGAGCCCCGGCTGCAGAAATTTTACTGAGATCTTTGTGTGGCTCTTCTTCCTTTTTCCTTGCCCACCCCTAGCCCCCAGATAGCATCAAGTAGAAAACAATATTGTCTTTTTCCAGCGTCCAAACGCAGATGAGATTGGTATTTTCCATCGGTCCCTATATGTACTTTCAGATCTGTTACTTGTGTCAGGGCGTCTCCACAAAAGCAAGATCTTTGTCATCGCAGTTAAATATTCAGTGTGCCTCCTCCTCATTAGAATTCAAAATAGAGCCTCGTCTGAGTCTGACGGACGAAGCCAATTGTGAGAGGCCAGACTGAGAGTTCTGAATGACTCGGGGTGAGGGACAGTGTTGCTTCTCAGCATATTGACTATTACGTAATGTTGTCTAAGCACGTCGATTGTGATTTTAGCCACATTTCAGTGATGTGGGGAAAAATCCACCCGGCTGACATTGCACTAACACCGTCCGAACACGGGACCCTCGATGGGCCTTCCGCGTTTTGGCGTGTGACTCTCTTAGGGAGGCTTACGAGTAGCACAACACAGTGCTGTGGAGCCTGAGCTGGGTCACAACGTGGCCTCTGCCACTTGGGACCCGGGTGCCTGAGAGAGCCACCTGCCTTGTCCGCGTGGTTATTCTGCACATTCAGTGAAAGCAAGCTGGTGGCCCAGTGGCTGGTTCTAGTGCGTCCTCAGCAAACGCCAGCCATGGGAAAGCGTGGGTCTCAATCGGTTTGCCCAGAGCCGCCTTCATAAATAAGACTCAGAGGCTCTGACCCTTGTTGGAAGGCAGCATAGAAGGGCTTTTAAGGAGAACAGTGATGACCTGAGAAAGTTTCGCAGGGATAATCTGGAGCTAGGAGGTTCATGTCCTCATTGAATTAGAAATGGAATTGCTTTCTTTCAAATAAACTGCAATGTGTAATTTTGTGGCTGAAGCCATTACCGGGCATGAAATTGGTAAGGGGCACGTCTAGTGCGCCCGGGATGGTGCTGCCTTCCCTTGGATAAGCATGAACATATTTTTTCTTACATTAGCTCTTTTGAACAACATAGGTAGGAAGCTGAATTCTAAGTTGTCTGGTTTATTTAACTAACCTTGGAGACCATTTAATCTCTCAAGGAGTTGTTTTTTAAAACCCTACCACAGGGGCACCTGGGTGGCTCAGTCAGTGAAGCGTCTGCCTTTGGCTCAGATCATGATCCCAGGGTCCTGGGATCGAGCCCTGCATCGGGCTCCCTGCTCCGCGGGGAGCCTGCTTCTCCCTCTGCCTGTGCCGCCCCCCCCCCCCCACCCCACTCATGCTCTCTCTCTCTCTCGCTCGCTCACTTTCTCTCTCAAATAAATAAAATCTTAAAAAATAAAATAAAACCCTACTGTAAACACAGATTATTAGATACCTAATTATGGGGCAGAAGAATAACTGTGCAGATTCTTTTCTCTTACTGTTTATCAAGAATATTTTTCTTGCCTATTGTCTGCTTCTTTCTCTTCTCCTCCTTCATTGAGATAATCCAGGTAAGTTCCTCCGCTCCCTTATTCTTTACAGACCTGCATGTCTGTCTCTATACCCAGTGTCGTCTTTCATTCCATGTCTATGGAGAAATGCCCGGTCCTCCACTGATGCATGTCTGCCCTCAAAGCCATCTTGTCCTCAAGCTTCATTCCCCATCCGTTCTTTTCATTTTTCCCTGTCAACACCGGCATCATCTGCGGGCCAGGCACTGGGCTCTGTCCCAGAGCTGAAGGGTGGGTTGGGCATGGTGCCTGCCGTGGAGTGGAGGAGAAGGACGCAGTGTAGATCCTGGTGACTACAGGGTGCCCAGGCGGAGACGTATCTCAGCCAGCCTAGGGGCTCAAAGGTTCCAGGAGGACACAACATGGGAACAGAGGCCTGAGGAGTGAGTAGAACAGGCTTCCCCTGGGTCTGGTAAAGTGGAAACCCAAAGTAAGCAGGATGTGTATTCTGTGATCCCGTGGCGGTGGGGGGGAGTGAGGGAGGGAAGAAAGAAAGGAGGGAGGGACAGAAGGGAAGGTGGGAAGACCCATGTCAGAACTGTAGAGGACAGTTTGCTAGAACATACAGAGCTAACACTGTTCCTTCAGAGTGGTGTGAGCCGGCCAGGCTTGGAGCCAGGTGGCCGGAGACTGTCAGTGCCTGGGGTGCTTTCCTAATTGATTAATTGAAACTTTAAGGAAAATCTTAATATTAATCTTATAATTCTATCTTAATATTTTGGTACCTCTCTAGTCATTTTTTTCTACCCATAGTATTTTTACACGATGATGATGATATTCTATTTTTAACACTTCTGTCTTTTTAACATGTTCTTATAAGCCCTTTTTTCTTTTGGTGTCATTAGTACCATTCTGTCAAATAGATACACCGTCCTTTACTTGGGTACTCTTGTTTGGGGGCTTTTAGACTGTTTCCTCATTTTGCTGTATAAGTAATGCTGTATTACATACGTAAAGCTTTTCTCCATAAATAAGACTTGTTCCTGTCATGTAGGCTATCGGTTAGGATGCTTTCAGGTCCAGAAACAGAGACTGGATCTGGCTCTTTTTTCAACAGGGCCCTGATTGGGAGGTTGTTGGAGCCCAGAGAAGGGACAGGAGGCTGGAGGGCCAGGGATAGAGCAGCCGTCCCTGGACAAAGAGGCCAGGATGCTGCAGCCAGAGTAGCTGAGCGACGCCCCCACCTCTCTTGGTCAGAGGAGGGGTGCTGAGCTGGCTGGGCCTGGCCTTTGGCGGTGGGCCGAGGAGGAATCTGACCATGTTGGGCTTCGTGTGATTGGAGCTCCCTCAAAATGGAAATTGGGGTTGGTTCTGGACAGCCAGGGAAAAAACAAAGCAAAACAAAACTTGGCCATTACAACCACATTACTTATTTCCCAAGTCTATTTATTTAGGCCCAGGGTGGGAGCGGTATTAAGTTGATATATATTGCCAAATTATTTTCCAGCGATGTATCAGGAACCAGCCCCCACTCGGACTTATTGGCCACAGTATGTTGCGAAAATCCAGTGCCGCCCGTCACCCTTGAATAACTTCTGGTATTGAGAAGTTTCTGTTCACCGGAAATCCCTCTTCCTTGATTCCTGTGACACAGCTGGGCACCGAGGAGAAGAAGTCAGAAGACCTGGTGGCCAGCCTCAGGGAGCACGCACTCAGACAGGAAGGCAGTAAGCTCAGGGCAGTGCGTTTACGGAGCCTACCGGATGGTCACACGACACCATCGAAGCAACCTCATTGGGGCCGCTCATTCTGGAAGGTTGGGTAGAAATCCAGCAGAGGCAGGCTAGCGTTCCAGGCAGTAGGAAATACAGGTTTGCAGGAGGCACGAAGGCCCGAAACGACACTCGGTTTCTCAAACAAGAATTGGGGCTGGCCGGCTGGGCCCGAGGGTGCCTGCCGGAGAGGTGTGGCGGTGAGGCTAGTCGCAGAGGCTAGGCCAGCTCAGGGGGGCCCAGGCCACAAACCCAGCCCCCTTTTGGCTTGCATCGCTTTCCCTCTTCCCACTTCCACTGAAGACCTTACGTTGGGCTCAGTCCTCTTGGCACTTTATCTTTAAGCTTCTTCATCTGCTCTCTTGGACGGCTTCATGGTCAACCGGAAGTTCCACAGTCTCAGACCCGTACTGCACCTGAAGTTCAAGGTCTGTGTCTTCAGGTGCTGCCAGTCCGTTTCTCTGGCCTGCCCCCCAGCTCCCTCTCAATCTGGGCATCTTCTTTGTACACTCCTTACCTGCAGGAGAGACCAGACAGGAACCTTCGTAATGAAGCAGGCCACTGCGATGACCTCCAGGGACAAATGGGAGAGTAAACAACAGATTGTCGCCAAGTGGGAATGCCGTGCCGGTCATCTCTCTGCTTGTTTTCTTGGGAGAAGCCTGAAATCTGGATCTTCAAGTGAGATCTCCCAGTATTTTAGTGTTGACAGTAAATTAACATTTAAAAAAATGTCCATATGGGCCAAATAAAACATGTCACAGCATACTTCTTGGGGACCTCTCGGTAATATGCATCCAGTCCGTCCCCCGGGCCTATTTGGAAATGACTCTGAGATCTCCTTCTTCCCTCTTCATCGCTTGATGTTCTCACCACTCTGTTTCTGGCTCTTGTCACTTTTATGTGGCCATTAAAGATAATAATGACAAAGCCTGTTTATCGGGACAGGAAAATGTGCATGAGTGGAGTCTTGATCATATTTATAGAAACTGTGGCCCACATCTGGTTTTGGTGTATGAATGCAGCAAACGTGTCCCCCTTGCCCCCCGCCCAGCTGTCAGCGTTACAAAGAGAAATAAGATGAGTCTCTCTGCTTAAGGTGCTTATTTTTTAAACTTGCTTTTCCCAATTGATTTTAAACTGTTTCCCTCCCTTAGACCCATCTGCTGCATTTTAGACAAAATGACTTTTCTCTGTCACGGGGCTGATAGAGACCAAGTAGTAAAACCGTGCAGTGCATGACTCTTAGACCTGCTTCTGGAACCCAAGAGAAATCTGCGGCACTCTGATGACTATATTGGGATTGGCCCAGATGTATTTCAGGGGCTAACGTGTACGGCCCACAGATCTCTCCTGCTCTGGGCACCCCTTACGTCCTCCCTTCCTCCTGGGCCCTGTGGTCACTCGTGAAATGTGTAAAATGCATGTGTGAGGCGTTTGTGGTCAGATGTCTCGTATATGTGACCACATCCCTGTTGTCTGCTTTGATTTTGAGTTCCTACTGTGGAAAAGCCCATTTTTCTGCTAATGGCATTTATTTGGGAAGCAGGAATAGGAGCAGTAAGTTCAAATGTTGATGCTTTGGCTTAATCCAGGCAAAATGAAGCCTTTGAGAGAAGCGCAAAATTGGAAAACCTTTATTTAATGGAAGGTGATTGATAGGGGCTGACAGCCTCAGAGGCCTCCACGCTTCTGTAATCTGCTACGAGGCTATCATCAAGGGGTCAGAAATGATCACAAAGTAGAATCATTTTTTGATTATTGTTTTTGCTTGGTGTGGTTTGGAAAGATAAGGTGTGATTTCCAAGGGTGGCTTCTGTTGTTACGGGAGTAATAATTACATCGTGTGGGCCTCGGTCGGTGCTCCCCCGCCTCCAGTGTACATGTTTATGTGTGTTTTCTGGTAATGTGTGTTCACCAGTGACTTCACGTGCTTTCAGCCGGCCCTGCAGGACCCATAAGGACTGACTGGGCTGAGAAGGACCGTCAGGAGGCCTGGGACAGAGTATGCTTTGCGTACTTGAGGTATACTTTACCTCTGTTATTTGCCCACTGCCCATGGCAGGGGGAAGAGTGCCCCAGCACCTGCTCGACATGTCTTGTCAGCCCAACCTAACCCTTCAGGACTGCACCATTACACCCATGTGCTTCCATTCGTATATGGATTTTCTTTAATATTTGTAAATTGAAATGAAATGAAGAACTGGATTCTGGTCGTGACAGAGATCACCCAAGCTGGGTAGGCCTGGGAGCGGGAAGTGACTGGACATCTCTGTACATGCAAAACCAGTGGTTTGGACTAGACGCTCTTTGAGGTTCTTCCAGCCCTGTCATCCTCTTTCCACACCCCTTTGAAGAGAATCAGGCACCCCCTCGCAACCCCGCCGTACCCTACACACACACACGGAGTAATAAATCAGAGACGAGCCAGGGGTCTAGGCCAGAACTGTATCCGTCTCATTTCCTATAGGCTGGCCAGCACCAAGTTAGATACTTGCAGGATTAAATCATAGCTGAATAGGGATTTTTACCTGCATCGTCCCGTGTTCCTGTGTTGATTGCAAATGTTGTTAACCAACGTCTATCATTTTTCTCATCGGAACAAAACAAGAAAGACGGGGGAGTTTTTAATGGAAGTTACAGAGGAAGTTTGGTAGGTTTATAAAGGTGGAAAATAAAGGAATGGGGTAATGGGACTAACTCCTGGGTTCTGTGTTCAAGAGTAGTTGCTAGAAAGAGATTCCTAACACTTCTCTCTCAAGTTGGGCTATTTTTAGTTACTGTTTTAGAAGTGAGTTGGTGGGGGCACCTGGGTGACTCAGTCGTTAAGCGTCCGCCTTCGGCTCAGGTCATGGTCCCAGGGTCCTGGGATCGAGCCCCACATCGGGCTCCCTGCTCCACAGGAAGCCTGCTTCTCCCTCTCCCACTCGCCCTGCTTGTGTTCTCTCTCTCGCTGTATCTCTCTCTCTGTCAAATAAGTAAACAAAATCTTGAAAATAAATAAAAAGAAGTGAGTCGGTGGAACATTTTTTTTTTAGTTTTTTGGAAAACATCTCTAAGATTTAAGTTTTTAGCACGGTTTTCATGCCTCTCTCCTCTTAAAAAATGTAACTCTAAAATGGGTTAAATGGACACGGAGCTGAGTTTAGGGTTGTTAAAGTCACAGTTGTTCACAAGTGGATTGTCTTCTTCGTGTGTTATCAAAACAGAAATTCAGGTATCAGATTATCTTCCTGATCTCCTGTGTCTACCCTGTTTAGGGGGCCTCCTGGCCCCAGCCAGTTTTTGGTGGGTGCTCAGAGAATGGGGCGGTTTTACTTAGGACATTAGCTGTAATAGCCAACATTGCTTAGGAGAAACAGCAACCACCGATAAATAAAGTTGAGCAGTTGTCATGGTTTTAGAAATGGTAATAATTAATAGCTGGCCCTAGTACTGTCTGACTCTGTCCAGGCACATGTGTTGTTCTGTCCACGAGTGAATCCCCCCTCACACCTGCTCTTCAGCCTGCAGCCTGCGTGAAAAGCAGCTCAAGTGCAAAGTAATGCTTACGGTCCAGAGAATCTGCCCTTGTGACTTCCTCTTGATCCTAATGAAACATGCCCACTTGGAAGTGCACATGTTGGAATGAAGTCAGAGGGATTGGGTAGTTGAAGGGAATGTGTAGTATTCAAAAAATAACTAGATAATTCTCCCTTACCAAGCCCCTTGGACGTGCAGTGTTATCAGCCAGATATTAACCTGTAAAGAACTCGACTCTAGACGTTGTCACATTAATGAGAAATTGAGATAGCTCTTCATCGTCTCCAGCACAACCTCACCAGTGACTCGGTATTTAATCTTTGGCTCCCCTTTTCTTTCTTTCGCAGGGCCAAGCAATCATGACAATTTCCAGTCATTGAACCAGCGTTAAATTCCTAAGAAAAATTGATTTAGGTCTCATTTTAAATCACTGATGAGTTTTCTCTGCCCATGCGTGTGAACAGGGAGATCAATTTCTCCGGATTAGCAGTAGAATGCTCTTTGTATTGGACTTGAGTCTCAGCTGTCCGTGACACGAGCCGTCTCCCGCAGCAGGCACCTCAGGTCTCTGCTCGTCTCTGCACGTCGGGTATACATCTGTGTCGGCCTTATGTCTCCTGAGCAGCCTCCACGTGTGCGCTCACTTGTGCTTATTGGAGACGTTGGCCCTTGAAGCAATAGCTCCTTTCAAAATGACTTTGGGATTTCTGGAAAGCCTTATATATTTTAAAAATTTCTTGTAGATATGGATCTGAGAGTTTTCATTGTTGTGTTGGCATTGGTTTGCTGTAGCTTCCTACCTGTAAGTACAGAGAAATGAAAAGAAACTGGGAAATGGTCATTTTTTGAAAGAATATTTTTATTTATTTGAGAGAGAGCATGAGTGGGGAGAGGGGCAGAAGGAGAGGGAGAAGCAGACTCCCCGCTGAGCAGGGAGCCCAACGTGGGCCTCGATCCCAGGACCCTGAGCCGAAGGCAGATGCTTAACTGACTGAGCCACCCAGGTGCCCCAGAAAATGGTCACTTTTAAGAATGAATAAATATGGGGGCGCCTGGGTGGCTCGGTCATTAAGTGTCTGCCTTCGGCTCAGGTCGTGATCCCAGGGTCCTGGGATCGAGCCCCGCATCGGGCTCTCTGCTCGGCGGGAAGCCTGCTTCTCCCTCTCCCCCTCCCTCTGCTTGTGTTCCCTCTCTCACTGTGTTTCTCTCTGTCAAATAAATAAAATCTTTAAAAAAAAAAAAAAAAGAATGAATAAATACGGTGGTCACACAACACTGTGAAAGGACTTAGTGCCAACCGAACCACACACTTAAGGATGGTTCATGTGGTAAATTTCATGGTACATGCATTTAATCACAATAAATTTTTTTAATTTAAAAAACAGATGGAATTTCATTTCATGAAATTATGGCAAAGTTATAGTAATACAATTTCTAAAACTCCTTGGCATCATTATAAAATACAGTACTCTCCCGTACAACCGTTTTTTATGTGTTGTGGTAACAGACTCTTAATTATTAAATCGATATAGATTTGCCTAAGCAAAATAGAGAAGGGAAGAAAAATGCCCTCAAAAATTAGAGGACATCTCACAAATAAATGTAGGGGAATTAAGCTTTATTGTTGCCATACCTTATTTTTGTCATTCCTATTAATACTGGGAAAGCACAGTTACCTGATCACTGATACATCCCTATATCCTAAGTATTGGCAGTTTATTTCTGAAACCTGAAAGGAAAGTTTTCTGCCTTGAATGTTTGATTTACAGAGACTTCCCTCTTCTTGCCATCAGCCCTCTGGCATTACACTTATTCATATAATTTCAGTAACGTGACTCTTAGCATATTTATCCTTGATAAATCAGGGATGCCTTTTGCCCCACCTTGCTGCTCTGACTTCCATTTTGTTTACAGGTAATGAAGCCTCTAAGAGTTGGGGCACGTGCTTTTTCACTTTGGTCAGGAAGCAGGCTCACCTTAACTGTGACATCGAGTCTGTTTTTTCACCGTGCCTTCCTTAGCAAAGTTAAACTTCCAGTCCTTCCAAACAACGGTCATCCTCTTTGTGATCCAAATTTACGTCTCTTCTCCCTGTCTTTTCAACTCTGCTTCTCTTTCTTTCTGTTTTATAATGTGACCTGGAGCGGCTTCTGTGGTTTTCCTCCTTCCTTAAGTATTTCTTAGCTGTGTCTTATATTTTTGGTAGCATGTGCTGGCTCCAATCAATTTAATAGCCAGATGTGCTGGACTTTAAATATTCTTCCCTCACCACCTCCCCCCACCCAAAGCACCTTTATTGCCAGGTGGCGAAAATTCTAGACCTTAGGCAAATTTTTCAGAACAAGAGCCCTTTTAGCCTGTCAGTACTAAGTAAATATTTCTAAGCACTTTGCAAAGTGGAGACTATAATTGTGATACAATTTTATATGTGAAGGGAGAGGGAAAGGAGAGCCATCTGGAAGGAGCTTCTCTTTGTCCTATGGCTGTTCTAATGCTCGCAGAGCTGAACATAACAACTCGCCTGTGGCAAATTAGAAGATTTAGGTATTTAAAGGCGCATATTACATGGGTTTTTTGTTTTTGTTTTTGTTTTCTTGGAAAAAGATCAAATTACTACTGATTATACCAGGAACGCTCAGAATGAACCTGGTAGTTTTACTGAGTTTTTCTGTCCGAGCAACATACAAACTTGTTTATCTGCACTGCTCATTTCAAAGAAGCCAAATCAGGGCCTCTGGCATTGCCAAATGCCTGGAACACTGTCGGGTTTGTAGGTGATGGAAAGTAATAAGGAGCCCTTTGGAGAACTTGTGCCTACAGATTTGAGGCTCTCTGTTCAACCTTTCCTGCCTGGGCTGATGGGTTTCTTTTGCGGGTATTAACTCCCACAGGAGGTACTATCTCTTTTTCTCCATGCTGCTGTTCCAAGTCGGGCTCAAGCTCCTGAGGTCTGGTGGGAGGGTTTCATAAACACACTTGACCCTGAAACAACGTGGGCTTGAACTGTGCAGGTCCACTCATACATAGATTTTGTCTTTCAATAAATGCAGTATAGTCCTGTAAATGTATTCTCTCTTCCTCATGATTTTGTTAAATAACATTTTCTTCCCTCTAGCTTCCTTTACTGTAAGAATACAGTATAGAATACATACAACATACAGAACATGTGTTAATGGACAGTTATCAGCAAGGCTTCCAGTCAGCAGCAGGCTGTTGATAGTTACATTTTGGGGGAATCAAAAGTTATACACGGATTTTCAATAGCATGGGGGTCAGCGCCTCTAACCCCTCTTGGTTCAAGGGTCAAGTGTCATTCTAAGTAGGTTCCTCTGAGCTCACAGGCCTGAAGCAGGAGAATCCCCCAAGGGGCTTGCCTTAATGGGCTCTGGACCGTGACAAGCAGTGGAACCCTAACCCATCACTCTTGAAGATGCATCTCTGGCTCTGGGTGCTGGGCTCTCCCTGTGCGCTCTGTACTCTCCTCTCTCCTCTCTTTCTAGGCCTTTTTCTTCTTCTTTCCTGTTTTCTTTCAGGAAAACTCTTAGACTTCTGGTCTTCCTCTCCCCACTGCTCTTCTCTATTCATTATCTCAGTAAAGAATATACCTTCCAAAGGCTTCCCTCCTCAGCCTCTTCCTGCCCTCTCAGCCAGCCTTCTGCAAAGCCCTATCCTCCTCTGCTCTGTTCTGTGTGTCCCAGCCAGCCACTTTCTCTCCTTGCTGCGTCATGGAGCATGGAACCATCTGGAAGTGTGCTACCGAATAGAAGACAGGAATAGTCAAGAAGTACATTTTTTAAAATGTTATTGTATCATATCTTTATGATATACAGTACAGCTTACTTTGTAAAAATATCTTTTGTATACATTTTCTTGCCATATCCATGACTCATTTTAAAGTGTGTTGAAGCTAATGAATTAGTACCTGAGTGATCCCACATGACTGTGTTTTTGCCAAATTGAAGACTGAAGCCACCTTCTCCCAAGTCATTTTTATCTCCTCATAAAAGGTGTTTGGGGTTTTATTCTTTGGTCATCTTAGCAGTATGCCAGCCATTTTGGTATCAGTCAGACTTTATGGAGAAAGGCCTGTCATGCGTCTGGCTACTTAGTTTGGAAAGTGGTGGATATCCTCTTTCACGTAGGAATTCGCATGAGGGTTTGCTTTGCCATCTTCTAGGGTCATCTGACTTTATCTAAATAATAAAGTTAGATTGTACTTTTGCAATCATAACCATAGATGAGGCTTTGTGCCCTTAGCTCTTTCCGGTAATGAAGATGGGTAGCTGCTTACAAAATCTCTTTTAATCCCTCAGGGAGGCTCTACCAGTCACTGGCCGGTCAGTAAAAAGGGTAACCGTACTAGGCATTTCACCCAGAGGAGACGTAATACAGAGAACTAGTTGCAACACTGTCGGAAGGACTGAGAGAATAAAAAAAGGAGGGTGAGGTAATCCGGACATGAGTACCTGTGTGAGGCAGCTTCCACTCGTAGACACGGGAGAAGGAAGGTGTGGAAGCATGTTCTAGAGCACAGGTGTATAGTCACTGCTGCCCTCCCAGGACTGCTGCCTGGCCAGGCCTGGAAGAGCAGGACCATGGTTAGATGACAGCAGACCAGAGGAGACCTGCCTTGCTGGCTCTGGGACCACGAGAGAGGCCACCGTGGCTGCAGCTGGGGTCACTGAGGGAATTTAGAAACTGGCAGAGACACTGCTAGAAGCAGATGGGGAAAGAGAGGAAGAAGAGCAGCTTCCATCCTTCTTCTTGCTTTCTGAACTCTTTCTAGCACCTAATATTGGCAGAATGTAATAGGAAGCTAGCTGGCAAGGGAACCTGGGAGAGGTGGGGTGGTTTGCAAACTCCAGCATGACAGAACAGAGCGAAGAAGGGCAGGTATAGTGCTAAGAGACAACAGGTAATTCCTGGCCCATTAGCTCTTTACATGGGGACCATTGAGATGTTCTATACATCTATCTCACTGAAATCATCTCAGGTGTTTTCCCAGCTTTTCATGTTTCTTCCAGAATTGGGAAGTTCCTCATGGACCATTGAACTGGAAAAAGGTTTATATGTATTCTAGAAAACTGTTTGGTTACAGCTGTTCATCCCTAGCCATATGAATCTCAGACTTTCAGACAATGTATACATTGTCATTAACAGAAAAAATAGTGTTGCTGTCACACTGAGCTACTGGAAGAAATGATACTGTTTCCGCTGCTTGGCAAGTGGACCTACCATATTAAATAATAATAGATATGAACAAACGTACAACAGTTGGACTTAATGTCTTATAATTAGATTGGCTTATATCCTTCAGTTATTTCCTTTGTATCTCTTTGTGAAAGAAAGAACTGTGAGAAGTTATCTGTGAAAAAAGTGACAAACAGAAAGGACCATGGGCCACCCCCTGTAGTTTTAGAGATTGGAAAGTAAAGTTGAAGAAACTTTCCAGAAATGAGAACCAAAGACAAGGGAGGATATAAAAATTAAAGGATCAGTCCAAGATCCAAACAGTAGGAATGTCACAATGAGAAAATAGGGGCAAGGAAATTTTCAAAGGAAAGAATGCAAGAAATTTCCCTAGAACTGAGGGACAGGAGTGACCATCTTGAAAGAATCTACTAGATACCCAGCTTAATAAATGAAAAAAAAAGACCCATGTCAAGGCACAGCATAATGAAATTTCAAAACATACGGATAAAGAGGAATTCCTTTAAGTTTCCCAGAGTAAGTAGAAGGGGGCACAAGAGGGTAGGGGGAGAGAATGTTCAAAGGATCTGAAATCAGAACGGCATCCAATATCTCATGAAAAACACTGGATGGCAGTGAAGTATTGCAGGAAGCTCCTGGCAGATGTACTTTCCTTAAATGAGAAAGTAACTCTAGAAGGGGGATCTCTGATGCCAGGAATGAAGGAGAGAAGTAAAAGAGCATTTCCTGGATGATAGCAGTGGGAAGACCTGGGATATCAACTGTGCAACAGACCCAAGAGAATCACCATTTCCGAATAGATTTAGAGGTCAGGGAGGAAAATAGAATGCTATGTTTTCCTAGATGAAAAAATACACTGAGAGGCTGTTGGAGAGTGTAAGATTTGGTAGCTGGGAATCTAAGCAATTGAAAAAGAAAGGCAGTTATTAACTCCAGGAAAACAAAAGGTAATACCAAAAAAAGGAAACATAGTTATAATGCATTACTTATGAATGAATGTGTACATAGCCATAATAATTTAGACATTAGTTGTTAAAATAACCTAAATGTATGATCTAAGTGTACGGTAGATGGGAAAGAGAAGAGGTGGAGTTTAAAAGAACTAAATCCTCCTACAATGAAAGAGGAAATGACTAGGTAATATCTAAAATTGATGGAATTTAGAGATTATGTTCTAAGCACATGATTTTAAATTATGGACTAAAAAAAAATTGTGGGGACTAATGATGGAGTAGTCAGAAGGGGGAGACAGATATTGCCTTTTTTTAAAAGTAAGCCTTTTTTAGAATTATTTGAATTTTTTAGTTTGTGGCATAAATAATTTTGATACAGTCATTTTTCTTTAATGTTGAGGTCTTTAGATTTGTAGGTTCTGTTGTCTTAAAGGATAAGCTTCTAAATGGCAAAAAAACTTAATTAAAAATATAGAGTTTATTAAGTAAAAAAGAATTCAAGTAACTTTTGAATAGAGTTCTTTGTATACCCTTAGTTGAATATTCCCAAAATGATGAACTGCAGAAATCTCAGACTCTACTAAGTAGGTTTGTTGTTGGGAATGGTATTAGTAGAGTAATTCTGGTTGTTTTGTTTTGTTTTGTTTTTAAATTAACATATAATGTATTATTTGTTTCAGGGGTACAGGTCTGTGATTCAACAGTCTTGCACAATTCATAGTGCTTACCAGAGCACATACCTTCCCCAATGTCCATCACCCAGCCACCCCATCCCTCCCACCCCCCTCCACTCCAGCAACCCCCAGTTTGTTTCCTGAGATTAAGAGTCTCTTATGGTTTGTCTCCCTCTCTGGTTTCATCTTGTTTCATTTTTCCCTCCCTTCCCCTATGATCCTCTGTCTTGTTTCTCAAATTCCTCATATCAGTGAGATCATATGATAATTGTCTTTCTCTCATTGACTTATTTCGCTTAGCATAATACCCTCTAATTCCATCTACATTGTTGCAAATGGCAAGATTTTGGGGGTTTTGATGGCTGCATAATATTCCATTGTATATATAGACCACACCTTCTTTATCCATTCACTTTATCCATTCATCTGTTGATGGACATCTTGGCTCTTTCCATAGTTTGGCTTTTGTGGACATTGCTGCTATAAACATTGGGGTGTATGTACCCCAATGTTTTTATCATCGCATTTATGTCGGATCACTACATTTGTATCTTTGAGATAAATACCCAGTAGTGCAATTGCTGGGTCTTAGGGTAGCTCTATTTTCAACTTTTTGAGGAACCTCCATACTGTTTTCCAGAGTGGATGCACCAGCTTGCATTCCCAAGTAGAGTAATTCTGAATCTACTTTGTGTGTTAGTAGGAGAGAGTAAGTGAGTAAATATAGCAATGCATTTAAAAACTGGGGAGATACAAATAGCAAATGGGAAAAGTAAGAATGAACTCTTTGGTATTAGATTTGAATTCTAAGTATCATTGTGGACTCATGATTAAAGAGTAATAGATCTCTGCTTTTAACCAGTGAAAGAGCCTAGAAGCCATGATATTCCAGTAGCAGTGAGCACAATTAGCACCCAGATCTTGGTTTCTAAATACTGTTTACCATGAAAAGGAACCAAGGCTTCTTGCAGAAACAGCTAATTCTAGGTCTAAGGCAGAGAAATATAAGTCAAGCCTAGAATATCTTGTGTCAGAAGTCAAGGAAATGCACAATGATGAAGGCAAATCAAAAGAATATAGGAGCTGCCTTAAAGGGACACCCAGTGGTCAGATTTGGGGCAATTGAAGCAATCAAAATAATGATGGTAATAAACACTGGGTTTAAAAAATGCATTCATGAGTCCACATCAATAATCATCAATAATCAAAAAAGGCAGAAGTGATGCTGGGGAGAGGGTCTTCTTGCCACCTAATAAATGTAGAAAAAGAATAAAATCATAAAATCACCATTTTGCAACTGCTAGTATAATTGTTTCAGAATCATCAATGGATGCTGAACTATTACGTAAAAAGGTTATGGAAAGCGGGATATTCACAATCTCAAATTATGACCCCACAGTTTATTTATTAATTATAAAGGAGGAAAGATACTTGAACGAAGTGAGCACCTAGCATCACCAGCATTGGAGACAACTTAGCATTACATGGCTCCAAGTGTGACGCAGTGGGAAGTAAATACTCCATCGCATTTATGTCATATTGTTAACTCGAATCTGATCAAGAGAAATAATGAGAAGAGTGCAGATTGGTGGACGATCTATGCGACAACATCTTAGACCCTTTGAAAGTGTCATTGTCATGGAAGAAAGAGAAAGATGGAATAACTGTTGTAGATTAAAGGGGACAGAAGATGCACCTTGTGGTTTCTATTGGGTTCTGGATCAAAAACACACAGCTGAAAGAACATTATTGGGACCTTGAGGGGCATTTGAATATGGACCGTGTATTAGATAAAGTTACTGTGTCAGTGTTAAAATTTTGGGTTATAACAGTAATTTTGTGCTCTCTTGGAGAATGTCCTTGTTCTTAAAAGATGCATGCTAAAGCTTTTGGGAGTGAAGTGTCATGTGTTTGCTGCTTGCTTTCCAAAATCTCAGCAAAACACACACACACACATAATACAAATACAGAGAGAATAGATACACTAATTATTATTTACTTATTAGATAATTAAATGTGACCAGTTGTTCACCAGTGTTACTTGGTGTCTCGATGAGGGGTATACAGGTGCTCTCTGTAGTATTTTTTTTTTTTTTAAGATTTATTTATTTATTTGACAGAGACAGCAGGAGAGGGAACACAAGCAGAGGGAGAAGCAGGCTTCCCGCGGAGCAGGGAGCCGGATGCGGGGCTTGATCCCAGGACCCCGGGATCATGACCTGAGCTGAAGGCAGACGTTGAATGACTGAGCCACCCAGGTGCCCCTGTAGTATTTTTTTTCTACTTTTTGTAGGTTCTAAATCTTTCAAAATTAAAACATTGGGGAGGGGAAAGAAAATGTAAACAGGGAAGTTTCCCATGGATTGCTGTCTTAGTTCACATTTTAATATGTTTTCTAAGGAGGGAATGAATAGCTAGTGAAGTTTCTAGGTGTATCGCTAATATACCCTTTCAAATCTGGTCTAAACCATAGGAAGACCTTTAAAGATGAACGCACTTTAGTGTGAGCAAGATGGTACATTAGGCAAACCTGGTATATGCTACACATACAGGATCATAAAGGCTCCATCTACTCAGGAAAGCAACACCTCTCTCATTACAGGCTTTTCTCTGAAGACCCTGGCCAGCAAGAAGGTAAGATGGGAAACCGAAGCATAACCTGCCCACATAGTAAGCTTATGTGCTCCCTCAGGTGGAATACTTTGTGGACTTAACTCATCACAGTTTAGATTTCCATCCTGAAAGTCATCCCACTGTGGTGAAATTGTTTGGGCGTTTATCTTCTTGCTAGACCTTGAACTTCTTGAGGTCTTCTGACTGGATCTGTCGCTCTGATTCCTAGCAATAGGCGAGATGGTTGGTTCTGAATTGGATTTATTTGGAAGGCAACTGAAGTCATGTGGGTGAGGATTTTCTGTGTCTTCAAACTATTTTTAAGGACTTGTCAGCCTGGAAAGGTGAGATTTGAGTAGGCATAGAACATTTATTAGATTGTAAATGGTACGGATAGGGTACACTTGGATTTGGTCTAATACTCAAGTACCTAGGACCATCAAAAAGAAAGTTTGGTAGCTTGCGGCCACATAGTCTCCAGCCACCATCAATCATATTGCAAAAACTTGCACACATACCCTACAGTGGTATACTATTCAACCAGAAAAGGAATGAGTACATGAAAAGGAATGGGTACATGCTACAATATGGATGAACTTTGAAACATTCTATTAAGTGAAAGAAGCCAGAATCAAAGGACCACATCTTGTATGATTCCATTTACATGAAATGTCTAGAATAGGCAAATCCATAGAGACAGAGGGCAGATCAGTGGTTGCCAGGAGTTAGGGGTTGGGAAGAATGGGGAGACATTCCTTAGTGGGTATGAGTTTTCCTTTTGGGATGTCAGAGAAGCTCTGCAATAAGGTGGTAGCATTGGTCGTACAACATTGTGGATGTAATTAATGACAATGGACTTGCACGTTAAAATGGTAAATTTTATGTTACCTGTATTTAAAGGCAATTTTTAAAAAGCCATTAAAAATAAGGACTAATTGTTATAAAGACTAATTTCTCTAGGGTCCTGTGGTTTCAAGCACCATAAGCAACTTGGGAAGGCTGGGGGTTCCTGGTTTAAAAGTCCTAAACAGTTCCATACAGAATGACAATAGGTTCTCCAAGTAAACTAAGTTAAGTTGGGGGCACATCTAGCTTTTCACATCTAGCTAACGAGGAGACGCATTTCTTTCTGAGTATGTCCCTCCTTGTCACTGTCATAAAAGTGGCAAGGATAGAACACTGGATCTGACTCAGTGTGGCTCTCGTCTGGTGACTGACTACTGCCAGTCAGCAAGTTAGAAGCTCCAGGGAGACTGTTGGCTTCCTGGCCTCCCGGTTTCTGAGTTTGTTTGCTTTTCCCTAAAATACTTGATTTGGGTGCATGTGAAATCGGCCCTTAGATTTGCATAGGCTGGAAGGCCCCCCATCGAGTGTTTGATAAAGTTTTCGAGTTTTGTAAAGAACAGTGACCAGATGTGGCCAGTGTTCGTGGTTTGTGGCCATCGCATTGCTGAACTTTTTCTTCCCATGGTACGTCTCAGAAGTTCTTAACTTTCCATGACACGCCAGAGCCTTGAGGGTTGGGGTTAAGTGGAATGGCCCCGCAGATCACGGAGAGATCTGTGTTCCCGTGGTAACACATGGCTGGTCGAGGGCGAGATGGAGAGGGCCGGGGAGGACAGGGAAAGGAAGGAAATGTGGGAGATGAGCCAGGAGGAGAGGGAAGAGGGCTACTGAGGGCAAAGGAGAGAGACCCCCTGATAATGAGTGCCTCCCGTGTTCCCCTAAGGAATCCCCTTCCTGTATTGTGATTCCTTTCCTTGGTCTTCATAGCGAAGCAACCAACAGTGACTTGTTTCTAGATTTCCTGAATCGATGAGAAATGAAAAACAGGGATGTTTGGGTTAGGGCTTTGCAGACGGCCAGATCTGTAGCCAAAGGCTAGGAAGGACCCATACCTTGAAATATGTCTTCTCCTCACTTCCATGAAATTCTGTATTTCTCTGTGTGGTCGTTTAGAGTCAGGTAGGCCAGGGCTCACAAATTCAAATGCCAGTCAGGTAAAGAACATGAGAGCCGCAGACCAGGTAGTCAGCATGTGGGGGAGGCGGGTACATCACGTGCCCATCCAGACAAGATGGCTGCGCCTCAGGCACCAGGAGTCTCTGCCATCTGGAATTGGGGGCCCTGGGCTGCCAGATCAGCTGCTGCCTCTCCTCTCCTTTCTCTTTGGAGGAGTAGAGAAACCCGATTTTATGTCACATTTGCCAATCTTTAAAATTCTGCCCAAATGAAAACATCACTGCCAACTGGACCTGGCTGGCTGGCTGCCAAGTTATGACCAGTGATTGAAGTCAACAGATTACTAATACAGACGCAAAGGCTGAATATGGGGGTGCGGGGGTAGTGGAGAGGCCGAAGAGTTTACCTTTCAGAGTAGCATAATTTGATTTAAAAAATACATATCACCAGGAAATCATCCATATTAAGGAAATTGGAGTTTGATGAGAAATCATTTTGTACCGTGGTGGGAGGTGGGGTGGATGAGGTATGACACTGTGGGTCTTGGTAGGCAGGGGCAGTGGCATGGGGTGTCTGGGTGCTGGGCAGGGCAGAACCAGGCGATGGGAACAGAGCACAAAAAGAAAGAAATCAGTTGGCATCAAAGACAGAGGGCCGGACTTCCCCATTTACCTGGAGCCTCCCGGTCATGGGCAGGCCCAGCTCTCCCTTCCCCAAATGAAATGGGAAATGCCCCCTTTGCTTATGGAACCTCCAGATAAACGCAAGGAAGAGCCCTACACCTCTGTAGCAGAAACCCCAGGACGTGAACAAGGTAGATTAACTTTGCCTTAAGCTCTTTTATGTTTTGTAACTTAACTCACTGTACTATTAGTCAGTTCTTGTGCTTGGGCCTCATTGTTCGTGACTTGCGTATTTTCATCTGCTCTAAAAAAAAAAAAGAAGAAAGAAAAAAATTTTAAGAAGTTAAGGGAACACAGGTGAACTTTATTCTTTAATTAGTAGGATTGATTAACCTGGTATTTTTCAAAAAAGAAAAAAACACCTAAACCAAGACGAAACAGGAGTGGAAGCATCATCCGCGGTGCAGGAGTGGGCATAGCCAGGAGCTAGAAGCCGAAGAGAGCCGTGGGCTGGCAGATGGGGAGGGCCTGGAGGAGGGAGGGCTGCTGGCCCGTTGAGTCGGAACTAGAACATTCTGTGAGAAAGCTGCAAGCCAGGTTTGGCCAGCGTGCATGCCTGTCTGTTCCCAGTCGGGAGCTGCACTTCGCCTTCCCCAGCCCCTGGCCCACCATCCATCACCACCACGCCTGCCTCCCCTGCTCTGAAGGCAGAATTTATAGTCAAGTTCGGAAAAAAATGGAAAGCGAGAGGTGGGGTGCATGGGAACCGGTTGTGGAATGATAAATCAAGGCCTCTTTAAGGTCTAGGATTATTTTGGCATCTTTCACTTTGGGGTTCTTTATTAGAGAGGCTTTGAGAAGCAAGGGTAGGGCTTAAAACGTGAGTTTATTTTTTTATTTTTATTTTTTAAGAGACAAACAGTTAAAATGATCAGTTTGCCGGTTTAAATAGATGTTGGCTTCGTTGTGGCTATTTTGCTCGTAGGAGTAGAGGGAATGGCTGCACTTAACCCCCTTCCTCTGATTTTACTATCTCTGGGTAAACTGAGCCCCATCCACCATGCCAAGGGCTCAGTAAAAACTTGGAGTGGTTGGGAGTATCCAGGGCAGCAGTTTGGTTTGGTTTCTAAGGCTAACCTGGGGAAGAATTACATCTCCACTATTTGGAGCAGAAAGGCCTCTGGTTTGGTGGTACACATGTCATCTGCTCTTCGTTCTCAGAAAGCAAGGCCATCTCTTGGTCCCAGTTGTCCTCACCACTCAGTGGCTCCCTGTGTGCGCGCCCCTGGCCTGCACATTTGTCTTGTAGGATGGCCGGTCATTTCCTGACACTTACTGGGTCTCAGACCAAATTCCTCACTTACAACTGCCCCCCTCCCACCACCACCCAGACACACATCCCACACCCACAACCTTTAGACACTTGAAGCCAAAACAGTGTACCCCTCTCAGGTACTTGTGTGTGGCATGACCTTCCCAGTCCTTCCTTTCCCTCTTCCCCTGCCCCGCCCCCGCCCCCCCGCCCCCCGTCTATGCCTCATGCCTCTGCTCTGCAGGCCAGGGTGGTTCTCGCACACCCAGCACCCACACCCAGCCTCTCCCTCTGCGTTCCTGTTTCCACCACTCAAGCAGGCTGGCTGCTGCTACTGTCCCTTCCCGAGAGGCTCCCCAGTGTCCCCGTTTCTGGTCCCACTTTTCTCCCGTGCATCTCCCATAAGGCCACCCACTTGATTATTCCAAAACCCCACTGTCCTTTGTCAAGGTGCTGGCCGTAGACCTGCCAGATCTAGCCCGCCCCTAAAACACAGCCCACAGCCCACAGCCCTTGGCTCTGGATCTAAGGCCCTGTGCAGCCCCTCTACCCTTTCTCCCGTCTGCCACCTTCTTCCTTTCCCCCTGTGGGAACCCTGCCCTCCTGCCAAACGGGTGGTCTCCAGCCCCCTCGTCTGCTTCTGCTGCCCAGCACTTGCTCACACTGGTGGCCTTCCCTTGGTGGCCGTTCCGTTTCCAGTCTTCCTCAACTCCACTTAATCGTTGGGTCTTACTGTGACAACACTCCGTTTTCCCTCTTTGCAAGCATGTATTTTTACTCTTTATTAACAATACACAAACAGGGGCGCCTGGGTGGCTCAGTTGGTGAAGCGTCTGCCTTCGGCTCAGGACATGATCCCGGGGTCCTGGGATCGAGCCCTGCATCGGGCTCCCTGCTCAGCGGGGAGACTGCTTCTCTCTCTCCCTCTGCCCCTCCCTGCTGCTTGTTTTCTCGCTCTCTCAAATAAATAAAATCTTAAAAAAACGATACACAGGGGCGCCTGGGTGGCTCAGTCGTTAAGCGTCTGCCTTCGGCTCAGGTCATGATCCCAGGGTCCTGGGATCGAGCCCCTGCATCGGGCTCCCTGCTCGGCGGGAAGCCTGCTTCTCCCTCTCCCACTCCCCCTGCTTGTGTTCCCTCTCTCGCTGTGTCTCTCTCTGTCAAATAAATAAATAAAATCTTTAAAAAACAAAAAAAACGATACACAAATATAAGTATCTTTGGGAGAGGAGCCTTGCCTCCTCCTCTGTGGTCACCAGAAGGCAGCCAAGTCAGGCAGGTGCAGGAGCCAGTGAGCCTGGTAGGGAGAGTCCCTCCCTCGAAGGGGTCAGCCCCCGGGGGTGATTGCTGCCCCTTAGCCATGTGGGTCCACCTTGATTTTTCCAGGAAGGCCACAAGTCTTCATTTCCATGTGAAATGGCTTAATTTACATTTTTTCACATCATACTTTAAAGGTGGCCCCTCCCAGAGAAACATCAACCCTTGCAATTACAACTTAAAGACTACTACATGCAGGGCTCCCGGCTGGCTCTGGGGGTGAAGCGTGCGACCCTTGATTTCAGGGTCGTGAGTTCCAGCCCCTCGTTGGGGGTAGAGATTACTTAAAAATAAAATATTAAAGAGCCAAGATGTCCATCAACAGATGAATGGATAAAGAAGATGTGGTATATATATACAATGGAATATTAGGCAGCCATCAAAACAAACCCGAAATCTTGCCATTTGCAACGACGTGGATGCAACTGGAGGGTATTATGCTGAGCGAAAAGTCAGAGAAAGACATATATCATATGACCTCACTGATATGAGGAATTCTTAATCTCAGGAAGCAAACTGAAGGTTGCTGGAGTGGGGGGTAGGGTGGGAGGGATGGGGTGGCTGGGTGATGGACACTGGGGAGGGTATGTGCTATGGTGAGCGCTGTGAATTGTGCAAGACTGCTGAATCACAGATCTGTACCCCTGAAACAAATAATACATTATATGTTAAGAAAAAAAAAAAAGAAGAAGATAGTAGGAAGGGGGAAAATGAAGTGGGGGAAATCGGAGGGGGAGACGAACCATGAGAGACTATGGACTCTGAGAAACAAACTGAGCGTTCTAGAGGGGAAGGGGGTGGGGGGGATGGGTTAGCCTGGTGATGGGTATTAAAGAGGGCACGTTCTGCATGGAGCACTGGGTGTTATACGCAAACAATGAATCATGGAACACTACATCAAAAACTAATGATGTATGGTGATTAACATAACATAATAAAATTTAAAAAAGAAATAAAATATTAAAAAAGAAAAAGACTACGGTATGTGCACCGTGGCTATGAAATAGCAATTCATTCCGTGGGCAAATACCAAATAGGGTAAGAATTCTGCTTTTCCGAATGGGTTTGGGATCTCGAAAAGGAGGTGGTCTGGAAATTCAAGAATTGAATTTGGGATTCAGATGACAGGAGAAAAATAGGGCAGTGTTTTGTCCCTCTTTCCGTTTGCAGATGACTTCAGTAAGACAACCTCCCCCCCTTAAACCAGTAAAACCGGATGCCTTTACTATGTCCTTGTTGTTTTCATTTGTGAAAATGTTCCAGTGAAACAAACTTTTACGTGGAATTTTACCAGATTGACATTAAAGGGCAGATCTCTTTGGTGGGGGGATGGGGGGCAGCACTGTTACATGCTGAGAGTGTCAGTATGTTGGGGAAGATCACAGCCCTTTCCCGGCAGATGAATGAAAGGTCACGGGAGGGAGGGAAGGAGGGAATGAAGCAGCTTCCCTCTTTGATAGGCTGAGAAAACAGGAGGCTCTGGCCTCCGCAGGTGTTTGGGGAATTCCTACGCAGGTGCAGATTCCAAATGAACTCTTCTTTATAGCATTTGGGCCTCTGTGACATAGTCATCTTTCATTCATTCATCACACTTGTATTGAGTCCCCTCAGTGATGCTGAGCTGTCGGGAGGGTCCCCGGGGTGCGTGGGCCAACGTCCCGCCTGCAAGTTGCTTCAAATCTAGTGGGAGGGGAGGCGCCTGGGTGGCTCAGTCCCTTAAGCGGCTGCCTTAGGCTCAGGTCATGATCTCAGGGTCCTGGGATGGAGTCCTGCATCGGGCTCCCTGCTCAGCGGGGAGTCTGCTTCTCCCTCTGCCCCCCCACCCTGCTTGTGCTCTCTTGCGCGCTCGCTCTCTCTTCTAAATAAATAAATAAAACCTTAAAAAAAAATCTCGCAAGAGGGACACAGAAACATCACAAGCACAGTGATACAAGGAAGAATTGTGTTAGTGTTCCTTAGGTCCTAAATGACCGATCTAGAAAGTTAATAGTAATTAAGAGGAATATTTCTCCAGTGCTTTCAAAGCTACCTGATATCTCTGTGGGTCCTTCCCTCACCTCTGTGGGGAAGTTTGATTCCAGTCTTGTGCATCTTAAATCCATGATGAGGGAAACCAGACCCATTCCAGGCTCTTGTGGAAAAGCCTTTTCTGAGCATAGACCAGCAGACTGAATACAAATCAGGAGTGAGGAAGAACGTTTCTACTGTATTTCATTAAGTTCCCATAAGCTTTCTTGGTTTGTTTTCGGGAGCACCTTGATTTGTTACTTAATCACGGATGGGTCGAGGGAAAAAGGGAAAACACTTCATTTACTCATCTGCCTGGCCACGGTTGTACGCAGAGATGAAGTGTAGACACTAGGATTTCTGAGATGCCCCGGATCTTGGGGAGCCCGCAGTCTTGTGCCCTGAGTCTCTAGCTAGGGCCCTCATGGAGTCCTTGAATGCAGACATCTGGGCCCCACACAGTGAAACCGATTCAGGGAGTCTTGGGTTCTGTCATCCAACCAGCACCCTCGGATGTCCTGAATTAGGGGATGCCTGGAAAAGATTCTTTGAAAAGCCTTGGTCTAGAAGCCGGAGAGATAAGATGGCAGACAAAATATAACTGCAAGAATAGAGCAGCTGTGTAAGGCCACTTGGTGGTCCACCCCACGTGCCAGCAAAGTTTGGGGTCAACAGAGAGCTCCTTTCCGGCCTCAGGACCTGGAAGGCATTTGAGTTAGTGCAGAAAAGATGGGTGGGATTTTGATGGCGTGAAATGAGGAGAGCACTTCAGCCAAGGGAATGGAATGAACGGAAGCACTGACGTTGCGGGGAGCAGTGTGTCTTCAGGGGATCCGAGCAAGTGGCTCCCCAGCTTAAAAACCCTTCAGTGGCACCCTGGGCCTCAGAATAAAGTCCAGGCTCCATAGCATGGTTCCCGTAGCCTAGAAGGGTCTAGTCCCCCAACACTCCCCTGCACCCCCTAGGGACTCTGATCTAGCTGTCCTGACCTAGTTGGCATTACCCTTTATTTCCCTGGCTTTGGTCGCTTTTTAGTCCTTCAGGATTCAGTATAAAGGGCACATCCCCCAGAACAGCTCATACATAGCACCCAGGAATCTTCATAAAATGCAGATTCAAAGGCTCCTCCTGGATGCCTGGATTTCCCATCAATGTAAATTCTGATTTAATTCCTCTGGAGGGTAGTACACTGGGATGTTGACGTGTTCCAGAGGACCCTAACGTTCAAGTTCAGATCCACTACACCAGGAAGTCTTCCTGAGTCCCCAGGTCTGGCTTACGATGGACGCCTACAAGATGCTCATCCTCGGTCATGGACTGACCGTTTGCCTGTGTCCCTCACTGGACCCTTAGCCTCCCAAGAGCGGGGGCTGTCTCTTGTTCATTCGTTCAGGAGGAGTTTCCAGGCCACCTTTCCTATGCTGTCCTCTAGGCAGAGTTCTAAAGACGAAACAGACCTGGTCCCTGGACTCAAACAATTCACAGCATCAAAGGAGAACCACCATTTTAGCACAGTGCCTTGGCATGGTGGGCCCTTAGTTAAGTATTGAATGAATGAAGGAGGGGCGAGGGGGAAGGACAATGGAAGGAAAGATGGGAGTGGGTAATGGTTGTCATCAAAGCACCTTGAGCACTCTAGGTACCCCATGCCCGGTCCCTGGATGGCCTGGAAGCTGGGAGGCAGCATCAACCAACCCTAGAGCATCAAATTAGCGGATTCAGCACTTGGAAAGAGGGACAAGCACAGGAGGAAACAGTGTTGTTCAGCATATGTATCAGAGTATCAGAACGCATGGGCTAGCACCTGGATGAGAGGAACATTCCAAAAGGTCTTGTGAGCGGGTTTGGCAAAGGGAAAGTTCTCGTTGGTGCCAGGTATTACTTATCTCCAGTATGTAGAGCACCGCCCCCATCATCTCAGTATTCGGAGTTCTGTCTTTTATGTTCTCTTTTATAGGAGCATGTTAAGGTTCATTTAAACACCCATTTCCCCAGTAACATTTGGAAGTTCTAGAACTGAATTCTCTCCAGCAGTGGGGGTTTTTAGGAACTCCAGCCCTCATATTCAGGGAGTGGTTATCACACTTGAATTATTACACTGCACTTGAAAAATTAAGAGTAAAGGGCTTGAAAACCCTATCGGTAAATAAAACAAATAACAAAAAAGAGGGAGGGGCTCAGAAGAAGTGAGATTCCTGATGGAAAGTGAACAGTCACACGGAAGGAGAAGCAGATGGCGTTGGGAAGAGGCAGGGGAAGGGAGGGGACCGTGAGCCATCCCTTGGGTTTTTGAGTGGCTGGCCTCCCGCCCCAGTGGCTGCAGAAATTAGACTGGCAGTACCCTTCTTTGAAATACTGATGAGCTCTTTTTCTCCCACACCTTAATCAGTGTTTTGTAGTCTGGGAAACAGCTTTTTTTCTCTTTCATTTTTGTACGCCCCAGCTTCTTTTTTCAATGGGTGTGTTATATTCTTACGCTTTTGTGATCATTTGAACTTGACCTGTCTGTGGTTCTCTCAGATATTCTAGATTCCTTCTTCTGGCTGATTTGAGCCTTGACTCCCTTCCCCCCCCCCCCCCCCCCCCCCCGGTCTGTATTAGGTAATAATAATAGCTCTAATTGAATACTGGTGGAGAAAGGGGGTTTATTTATCTTTTTAAGATTTTATTTATTTATTTGAAGGAGAGAGAGTACATGCAGGGGAAGGAGCAGAGGCAGAGGGAGAAGCAGACTCCCTGCTGAGCAAGGAGCCCGATGTGGGACTTGATCCCGGGACCCTGGGATCATGACCGCAGCTGAAGGCAGAGGCTTAACTGACTAAGCCACCTCGAGAAAGAGGGTTTAAAAAGAAATTGACCCACTGAGATAATATGGATGATAGGAAATGTATACCCACTATGTTTTAAAGGTGTAGATGTGTCTGTGTGTATATACACACACGCACAACTATTACAGAGGGTCCTCATAAGCACAGATTGTTTAAAAGAGAGAGAGAGCTCATCTGTTCACTCACACGGTCCTGTCAAGGGAAGTGCCTAAAAGTGACAAGAAATCCGAGGCCAAAGTTCCAGGTGTGGAGAAGCTAGTCTGAGCAAGGAGCTCATCAGCAGAGAGAATGTCACAGTTCAAATTCAATAGAACAGTAGATTCTCGGAAGGAGACTCAGGGAAGCGGAAGGCAAAAGTATCAGGACCAAGCTTTTTAAATAAATAAATGGATGCATGGATGGATGTGTGTTTTTCCCGAGGAACCCTCAAGATGGTTTTTGCGTGCCCATGAAGGGATGACGTGTCTCAGAAATGTCTTTCCAGCCGTCTTAGGCGTTGTCTGAAGGCTCTCCGTTGGGAAGCCCGCAGGTACCCGGGATCGGTCCCTACCTACTTCCCTATCACATTAAAGTGACATCCTGAAGACAACACTGTGGTTGGAAGTAGGTACAGACTGTTGTGAACTCCGCTTCCCCCCTCCCGTTTCCGGCCTGGGCCTTGTAGGAACCGTGTAACAGAACAAGTGATGGTAAAGGGGGCGGGGGGAAGCCGGGGAGTAAATGTCACAAATGTCCCACATCACGCTATGCTTTCTCCCCAGGGACAGTCACTACCCCACCCCCGCCCCGCCCCGTAAGCAAGCACCCAATGACAACTTTAAGGCAACGTTCTAATTCCTAACTCCTGACATGGGAATGTCGGACCCGTAGGTCTGGGAAGCTGTGGTGGGCAGTTGGGTCTGGAAGATTCCTTTTGGTTACTGCTCCCTCACTGAAAGGGTTTCCACCAGGCTCGCTCTCAGCCTTTGCTTTCCCGCGGGGTGCTGAATCCTCAGACTGCAAAAGTTCCTAAGTCGCGTTAGAAGGGTTTTGAAATGCTAATGCACAGCTGTTGACAGGTATGAATACCCATCAGCCTGGAATGTCACACCTATTCAAAGTAATTGAGCATCCTTGAATATAATCTCCTTTAAAACCCAGAAATGTGAAACCAGGTTGCTTCAAGCTGGGAGAGAGACTTCCTCCGGGCTCCTTTGGCATTTTATCTCAATAAACTCGAGAATAAATAAATAGCCACAGACACCCCCCCCACACACACACACAGTGTTTCTACTTAGCTGTCAGGCGTGTATTTGCAGGGAGCACACGTGTGTGATTTGGGGGTGTGTGTGCATGCCTACACCAGTGCATATAAAACACAGCACTTGGGTACCTGTTGTATTACGTGAGCCACAACTTATTTTTCAAAACTCTTGAGGTAGACACCTTGCTCATTTACTAGCATATTTTCTTACACAAAAGCTTATTGAAGGTTTGTTATTTTAAACAGAATAGGTTTACTGTAGAAAAGTGGTAAAGTAGAGAACAGGAAACAAAATAAAAATCCACCACCTACAGATAATCACTATTAACACTTTGGGTGGATCTTTCCAGTCTCTTTTTGGGAACACATAGAAGAATACGTCTACATGCGTTACCTTTTTAAAACGTTTTGGGGATCATATCTCATAGACCACGTAATTTGCCTTTCTCATTCCTGGAGTCTGAGAAATTTCTGTCCTTACGGCGTTTCCAAGACAGTGCCTCCAGTGACTAACTTTTCGAAAAAGTGTGTGTATTCTATCCTTTTCCATGACGTCCTGCTTTAAGCAGAGTGGACATTTCTAGTATTTATGTTAAGATATAGTTTAACTTGGAAGTTCAGAACCACCGCAGACGTAAAGTCATAGGCCCTTTTGCAGTGGGGCAATACTGCACAAAAGGAAATGTTGCCTCGTCTTCCTATTGGGTGGGGCAGCTGAAAGCTTTGAAAGATGTGGCCTGTCTTCCCAAAGGCGGGCCAGAAAGAGCCTGGCCTCCTTCGGCAGGCTGGCCTTGTTGTCTTGGGTGCTGGGTGCTGTGCTGGGTGAAGAGAGGCCAGTCCTTGCTCTCTCGATGAGCTTCTATTGCCGGGGGGGGGGGGGGAGGCGAGGCAGTAAACTGTAGACAGACACACAAATGTAAGAATTACCCATATTGTGATAGTCTAAACAGCTGGTAGGCCCTCTGGATCCAAAGGCTCTGAAAAAAAAAAAAAAAAAAAATCCGGGTCTGCATCACTTACTTTATTAACAGCGTCAGGATAGTCACCAGAGAGCGGTGTGGATAACCTGAGCGCGTTTAAGTAATTATGACAGATGAACGCAATCTGATACCATTAGCTCCTTTTGAATGGGTTATAAAATGGTCTCCAGTTGCTCATAAACTCGGGGTAAGTGAAATGCCATCGAAGATCTAGATCTCTAGGGGCAGACCTTTGCCACGTTCGCTCTTGGCTTCCGTGAGCCTTACCTTCCTTGCCGACTTTGCGGCTGATGTTGGTTGGCTAAGTTACCCAGAAGGCCAGCACACTGATTCGACGATTTGTTAAAATCTGCCCTCGTTGTCCGCTGGTGCTCTGGACGAAGGGAAAAATGATGAGATCGCCTCTAGTTCTTAGTCATTCTCTCTGACTCCAGCCCAGCCCTCATTCCCATTCACCCAGGCCCCATTATGAAGCAGAAAACACTGCTCAAGGCCTGGTTTATTTACCTAATAAACTGACTCTTGTATCGCCTGGGAAATGCTAGAATTTTTGAGCCAAGAAATCCTAGTAACAGGCAAACAGGGGTCCAGCAGTCAGGTCTGAAGAGACAACAAAATGAAGGTCAGCTAATATCGCCTTTCTTCTCCTTCCTGGTGGCCGTGACACAGCGCTGGGCTTTATTTGAAGATCCCAGACTTCGAATCATTGCTCGCATTGTTTGCTGCACTAGTCCTGCAGGCTGTGCCAACAGTTTCAGATATTAATGTATTCTAGAGATCAGTGAATGAAGAATTCCTCTGCACTTTTTTCCTTTTTAATTTTTTTTCCCCCTTTCCATACACTTTGTTGGTCGTGTCTTTGTCTGCCAGACGTTGCTGGGCATTTCTAATGAGAAAGCAAAGAATTGCAGAAGGAAAAAGGCAAAAGGAGGCAGGGGGGTTAGGGAGAAGAGAACAGGCGCGGAAAAACAGGGCGTGTTTAGCACTTTAACGGTGAGGTGACATTTTTACAAGCTAGTCAGGTGCACAGGACCCACTGCGGGAGGCGGCCTTGGCGAGGCAGATTCAGAACGGAAAGCGCATTTTTTTTTTTTTTGGAAACGTCTGACTCATTGATTAGCTTTCTCGCAACGGAAAAAAAAAAAAACCACGCACTTTTATTTTTGAACATCATTTTCCCTGCAGGACACCCAGCCTTAGTGCTGCTTTCGTATTCATTCCAGCTTCATTATTGCGGCCCCCCTCCCAACCCACCCTGGGCAGCTGCTAAAAGGGGGAAAAATTAAAGCAATTCATACTCCTGGTGACTTACTGCTGCAGAATAATTGGTTTCTGTTTGCAAAGAACATTATCACAGCAAAGCCCAGAAAACAGAAAGGTCTGTCTGAGAGAGAGGGGTTGCTGAGACCAGAGGAGAAGCGGGTGCGTTGCGGGGGGGAGGTGGGCAGTGAAAATCACATTTTTGCAAAGGTAATTAGCTAATAATTAATTTTTTTGCCATCCTCCCATACTCGGGTTTGTCCTTCTGTGATACATGTACCCATGCTGGTCTGGAGCACACCCTTTGATACCTCGTGGAAATGATAATGAGACCAAACCAGTTAAAGGGCTCTTTAGACAGTGCGGTGCTTTGGGGAAGGCCGGGATAAAATGCAGACCCTCCAAGGGTTCCTCCAACACACAAGAAGTCCCTTTGTTTCCTGTTTTAGAAACCAGAGGCATGTCTAAAATTGCAGGGAAAGTGAGAGGGGCCGAGGAGTTGGCGCCGGAGGCTTGGCTTTCTGTATTTAAAAAGAGGGGGAAAAAAAAATTGTTCACGAGTTATTCGTGCCTGGATTTGATAGGGCAGTCTCTTGGGTGTTTTTGAAGTTCTGAAGGAAGGTTCTCTGAAGATGTAAGCGGGATCTGTCTTTCACTTAGACTTAATTAAGAAACTTGCTGGCTTTGTCTGTAGGGGGCCCATTACGCGCAAGCTGCAGCCCCCGCTGAATAGGGGCTCAGCCTGGAAAGTGTATACAGCCACAGCGCCTTTGTGTCGTGTTGCCAAACTGGAGACAGGAGCAAGCGCGGACCAGGCTCTGCCAGAGGTCATCCCTTGTTGTTCCTAAATGTGAGCCCCCGGCCCAAACAGAAAGCTCCAGCAAGTGCAAGGACATTCCGGAGGGACCTAGAACTAATGAACCTTTTATAAAAAGGATATTAGTAAACAAAAAAGTGGGGGTGGGGGGGTACGAGAGAGGCTGTCTGTTTTCCAGTGGCCTATTCCCAAAGCATCCGGACGGGCCGAGGGGCTCACCCCGAGCCCTTTGCATGGAAACCGGGGACGGCTCGAGCCCGGCCTGGGGCACAGTCTCACCCCCACCTTGCTTCCACCCAGCCCGGGGACCAAGTTTGCTGTGGTCACTGTTCTCGTAACCTTGAGAATAATTTCCCCCTGGTGGGCTACTGTGGCCTACCCTATTTAGAACAAAGTTGCTGAATGCGGGAGAATAAAGAACAGTGGGAAGGCTGTGAGCAGTGGTTAATCAGCTAATTCGCATTTCAAAAGACACTAATAAGAGGTGATAAATTCAAATAAAGCCCCGGGTATGAATACTTTACTCACTCTGGAAAGCCTTCGGAGGGGCTCCCGGTTCCCTCTCTCCCCCTGCCCGGCTCTCTTCCTTTCCCTTTGAAGCTGCGGGACCTCCCGGGGTACCTGCTCCTCGGCCTGCCCCTCCCTGCGAGCGGGTGGTGGGGGGGGGGGGGGCCTGCAGGCCTTCGCCTTCCTTCTGCCCGTGGCCGGCTGCACCCTCTGTCGCAGGAGCAGGTGCCCTCGGGGGTCTGCTGCCGCCTGGTGACCCCAGCCCTGGCCCCTTGTCTGCCTGCACCCTCCGATCCCCCTCCCTGCCCTCCACCTTATGGACTTCATGAGATCAGTCCTCTTCCCTCGTACATAAATGATGACTGCCTTCATCCTTCATCTCTGATCGCCGACAGCGCTGGGCCAACCCTGTCCCGGTGCCCTTTGCTGGGCTGTCTGCCCCGGCTCTGCCCGAGCGGGGTGGGCCCGTCTTAGACTTTCTAGGGAGGCTTCTCATGATTGGGTCTTTCTGCTGTCACAGGCTAATGGCCCTGTCCCGCCACCAGGGCCACTCACCCAGCCAGCCAAGTGGCACTGGAGACACAGCTGTAACACCAACCTTCAGTGATTTCATTTCAGCCAGAAGTTCAGTTCAGGTGTTGGAAAATGAGCTCGTCCAAACTCTTTTCGCCAAGTCTCCCAACCCTTGGCAAAACGTAGAATATTGTGGTCCTTGATAGAACATGCCTCTAGAAGGAAAAGAAACTGCCCTGTAGCATCGCGATCCAGATGCCGGAAACAGCATCATCCTGTTTGACGCTTATGGTTTTTTCTGTGGCCATGATATCCACAGGGGAACTCTTCCCTGGTGGTCCCTAGTTTCATAACCCCAGAGCACCTAAACCCCATCATGCTCTGGAAATGCATCAGGAACTGAGTGAGCCACCATCCTAGTTACATACTCAAAGGCATGGCCTTCCATCTTCTGCCCATGAGTGATGTGAAGGTCCCCTGGACTTCATCGTTGACAACTTGATAGTTGGGGATAGCCTCACAAGCCCTAAGGGGACCACTGGCCTGACAGGGTGTACCTGGGAGCTGGACAGCCTTAAGGTTTGTCACCTATGACAGAGGCTTTCTGCGTAGCACACCCTCTAGTTATCTGGAGCATCTTAATTTGCGTCTTATTTGGACTCTGAACTATTCCAGAAGGATTCCTACTTTCAGAAAGGGTGTGGACCACATGACCTCCAAGTGCCCTTCCATGTGGGCACACGCCAGCACTCAGGCCTGTCGCCAGGGGCATATGGCCCAACGGGTTCTGCCTCAGGACACAGGATTCCTTTGCTGTCCGTCAGCTGAGGGGATATCAGGGTAGAAACTCCACACAGAGTCCAGCTTTATATCTGAAAAAACGCCACCGTAAGCAACAGAAACCATCTCTGGTCACGTAAGTGCAAAAGGAATTTACTGCAAGAGTGTTGAGTAGTTTGAAAAATAAATCACCGAGAAGGCTGGTGGATCAGGCTACAACATGGAGAGAAACCAACAGTGGCCACCACCCCACCACAGAACGTTCTGGTGAGGATCTCATTGCCGCACCTGCTGAGTGCCCTGCATTGGCCAGCCCTGCCAGTGCCAGACCCCAGGGGCCGTAGCTCGGGGGGCTCCCACTGATGCTCCTGGAGGATGTCCTCGCTGCCACCACCACCAAAATGAATGTTCCACGGTCCTTAGTCCTGGCACCTGAGTGGCTGCCCATTAGCTGGCGGGGGTGGGGTGGGGGAGTGCCAACATTTGGCCCTTTTGGCCCTGCCTCCTGCCAAAACTCAGGTAGCAAAGAAGTCCTCAAATATACGAAGTGGATTCAGATGCTGAGCAGCTGAAAACCGAGCTCGTGTCCGCTCAGCTCTGCTGGGAGTCATTTGCCACAGACGGACATCTTTGGCTTCTCTCACTGAACTGGGCAGCTTTACCCAAGATGATTTACGTACTTTGTAGGGCCCAGTGAAAGATGAAAATGCAGGGCCCCTCATTCAGAATTGATTAAAAATGTCCAGAGGGCCACAGCGGAGCATAAACCAAGCATGGAGGCCTGCGCACGGGGTCTGTGCCTCTCACCGCTCAGGTTACATGCCCATGAAGCCAGCCTTGACTTGTCCTTAGGTCCTCAGGTGGGTCTTGGGGCCTCTGTAAAGCCATACAAATGATTTCTGATCTATCAGTGTTATTTCATTTCATTTCCTGCTCGCAATTATAATCATCCCCATTTGACAGTTAAAGCAAACGAGGCTGTGATTCCTGCTGAGGCCTTCTGACTCTCTGAATCGCCCTTTCTCCACACCATGTCCACTGCTCATCAGGAGCTCAGAGCGGACGCCATGTGGTGTCCCCTGGGCTAGACACAGCGCTCTCGGGGCACCATCGTCCAGAGTTGCTACTGTTGTAGAAAAAGGACCGCTCGCTCCCTTTAACACTTCGTCTTTCACTTCCAAGAACTGCATTGCAGGAAGGAGGGAGTACAGTGTGCCCCAGCCAGGAGCGGGACCCACACTGCAGTGGTTCCCAGAGAACCGACCATAGCACCTTCTTGTTGCCATCCTTCCCCTGTGCCTGTCCCTTTCTCCTTCTCCCCTTTCCTTTCTCATTCCCTTCCCTGGACAGGACACAATATGAGATTAGAATATTTATGGTGTTCTATAAAATACGAGGTTCTGCGACGTGGTTTTAATTTAAAACTCATAGCTCTCGAACAAAATACAGCTCTCTTTAAAAAGCTATAATGAATTTCATTGTTTTTATTGCTATGCAGTCTTTCATTGATTTTTTTTTTCCTCCCTCCTAAAGTTTTTTTTTTTTTTCCCCTATTTTAAACCCAGGGAAGGAAAAATTTCCAAGGGTTATTAGTTCATTAGCTGTTAGAAGGAATAATTGATCTGTCAACTCAAAGGATTTATAAGGATTTGGCTCACAGAATTCATGAAAGCAGTAGCTTACGTTTAAGTTCTGCCTCAAAAGAAAACATTTCAGTAGGGGCTTCTCCTTACTTTTTGCAAGATAAAAATTAGCATCCCTCTAGTGATGAAAAGGCCCCCTATGTTTTAAGATCCTCCCAATCGGTAAGAGCTATAGCAGCAATATTTGCACCTACACCTGAAATAATTGGATACGTATGTATTTCACCCAAATGAATGGATTATAAATACTAGAGTTTTTGGTTTCTTCCAGTGGTGGGTTCCGCCCCACCGCCCCAGTAAAAGGGATGGAACACAACATTTCTTCAACCTCAAATGAGGTTTTTGCTTTCTTTTTTTTTCTTTTTCTTTTTTTTTTTTTTTAAGCAAATGCACCCAAATTGGGTTTGGTTCACAAAGGAAAGACTGACTGCAAAGCTAACAGACCCATCATTAGGCACCCTGCCCTCTTAAATGGCCTGTCCATTCCACTGCTCACAATATAGGACTAAGGCCGTAAACAAGGGATCCAAGAGAACTCTGGACAAGAAACATACAATGGAGTGGGATAAATTTCTTTAGCATAAATAGCAGTCTCCAAGGGTGACTGGTGTGAATGGATTCCTGCTGCGAGGGTCTCTGTGCCTACAGAGGAGATCTGTGGCTTTAAGAGCTGTGGTCCCACCCCCTGGGCTGTGGAAGTGCTCAGTCTCCCCTGCTGGGCTTGGTCCACAGGCCCCCTGTGGGCCTCCTCTTTCCTTTCAAGCTGTGAGTCCTAAGGAACTCGGTGACAGCTCCCCTTTCATTCTGCTGTGCAAATCCTTGAGCTGTTCCTAGTGCTTTCAAAAGGAAAATATAAGACATTTTACTTATTCTCTCCAGCAGGAGCATGGAAGTCTGGTAAGACCCAGGGTTATTCCGGCAGTAAGCCTGGGGGAGATCTTCCTCTTTGTAATGACTTGTCGCAGAAATTCCCTGAGATGGCTGGTAACCCACACTTTATACTTCCTACATCCTTTACATCCTGCGCTGTGGGATGCCATCTGGGTACTGTTCCCCCCCTAAGACTTGTGTCCTGCTAGCTGGTATCTGGAGAACCCAAGACAGAAACTATGCTAGTAGAAATAAGTATATCCTAATAGTACGTGTCAAAGGTTAATTTCATAGCGGCCATGAGCCAAAATGTGCAGGTTCCAAAGTAAATATTTACTTTTAAAAGAATTAAATAATGCATGGACACAGTTTAAAAAAAAAAATCAACCAGTCCTCTGCCCCGGCCCTCCTCATGCCCTGTCCCAACCCAGAATCAATCACTCTGAATCCTCTTTGCTTTTTCTCCTTCTGGTGATTGCCTGCATATTATGGAATGATATATTTATACACACCATTTCTAATTTCTCAACTTTGGATATTACCTATTGATTTCTTGATCTGATATATAGGGTTTTACTCAGACTCTATAACCCTAATTCTTCTCTTTCCAATACCCCAGCTTTTATTCCTCTGTATATTATTATTGTAACTTTAAGTAATATACTTAAATCTCTACTTCCTGTTACCTTGATTGCAGACAGGACATTTGCCTCACCTTTCTGCTACTTCATTTCTCATCTCTCTACCCTTCACTTCTATCAGCTGTTGATAATGCTTCCCTTCCATTTTGACCACAATTAAGATTTCTCTACTGTGATTTTAGGTTGATTCCAATGTTAGAAGCTAATAAATAGCTTTCATGTTATTATATCAATATGAATATTATATACTGCAAAACCAAGACCTGCACTATGGTTGATTATATTTACTTCTCTATAATCCTAAATCATAATCCCTGTTGAAATCTGTTTTCTTCCATTCCATCACTGGTAAAAAAAAAAAAAAAATCAGATTTTTTGTTTGTTTGTTTCTTGGCTTTTTTGGTTTTCTGATTTCCCCCCCCTTTTCTTTTCTTTTTTTTTTTTTTAAAGATTTTATTTATTGGGGCGCCTGGATGGCTCAGTCGTTGAGCGTCTGCCTTCGGCTCAGGTCATGATCCCAGGGTCCTGGGATCGAGCCCCGCATCGGGCTCCTCGCTCCGCAGGAAGCCTGCTTCTCCCTCTCCCACTCCCCCTGCTTGTGTTCCCTCTCTCGCTGTCTCTCTCTCTGTCAAATAAATAAATAAAATCTTTTTTTTTTTTTAAAGATTTTTATTTATTTATTTGACAGAGAGAGAGACAGCGAGAGAGGGAACACAAGCAGGGGGAGTGGGAGAGGGAGAAGCAGGCTTCCCGCCGAGCAGGGAGCCCGATGCGGGGCTCGATCCCGGGACCCTGGGATCATGACCTGAGCCGAAGGCAGACGCTCAACGACTGAGCCACCCAGGCGCCCTCCCCCCCTTTTTCTTATTGGGAAAAGAAACATGTCTTTTCCACCCTACACCTGATATCTTCCAACTTCTAACTCACTCTCTTATTTTGAAACCATTCCATTCTTCTGGAAGCCCACCAACTTTCTGTTCTAATATGCTTGTTCTAAATTGCTTTCCACATATACCAACAGAGTTTATACTGCCATCTACATACCCTGGAGTTTCCAGTTGCCTTTCTTTTTTCCTTACTTTCTTTGCCTTTATTTTTCTCTTGAAGTTTTTTTGAACTGAATCCCCCTTTTTTTTTCCAGGAAACCTAAATCCTCTAGCCCTCAGGCTTCCTTTTCCAATTTGGATAGTATTATGACTCTGTAAATATTGTTTACTGCTGAATCAAGTGGTATGCCACTGTTGTATTTTCTATCTTATATATTTTTTTTATTTTCCAGATGTTGATAATTCCCTTTTTTCTCTTGCTCAGTTTTCAGTGCATTTGGAGTTTTTCCCAATATATTAACATCTCTTTAGAACGCGTAACAATACTGATTTCCACATGGGAAAATTCCTCAAATAATCTCTCAAGGTTTTTATGTATTTATTTTGGTTTGTTTGTTGTTTACTTATTTGTTGGTTTGTTGGTACTCCTAGAGGTTTTCTAGAACCTTTTTGGTCCAATCTAAATTAGATTGTTTTTCGTTTATGTGGGGAAGGGGGAGGTTTTCACTGCTTATCATCCTGATGTTTCTGTTTGTTGTTAACCTGTGTGCTTATACCATTTCTCTGTTCTCATGTCTTCCTTTTTCTGAAAAATTTTAGCCTTCATTTTGCTGAACAGTATCCTCAACTTTCTGCAAAAGGGCCCAAGAGTGGTATGCCTAATGAATTCTCATATGTAAAGATGCTTTATTCCGTCCTCATGCTTAGTTGGTAGTTTGATAGGGCGTAGAATTCTAAATTGCAATTTCTTTTCCTTCAGAACTTTCTTTAATGTCTAGTAATATCCAGTGTTGCTGCTGAGAAGTTCACACCAATATGGTTCTAGTTCCCTTGTTTGCAACCTGTTTTTATTTATCTTTTCATTGTCCCGTTGTTTGTTTTTTGCTCTGGAAGATTTTAGGATCTTTTATTGATGCTGTTTTTGAAATGTCAAAACAATATGTCTGATTGTGGGTCTTTTAATTTCTAAAACTCTTTCTTATTCTTGATTGTTCCTTTTTTTATTGGATTTTGTCCTTGTTTTTATGGGTGCAATATTTTTCCCAAATCTCTTCCAGAATACTAACTAGTTGTTTGTTTGTTTTTTGTCATGCTGTGGTTTGTTTTTAAATTCTTGTCTGTTATCAGAATTCTTTCTGTATCCTCTAGTGTCAGCTCTTTTATTTGTTTATCTGTGTTTTCTATGTCATGCTATGGGCTTTGCTTAAATGCTTGATGAATCTTGGGGATGAGCTCATGTGTATGAATCTGGAAGTAGAGAAAGGCTGATGAGAAGCTCTGTATAAATAGATAGATCTTGTTGATTGATGGGCCTCATGCCCCACTACCCCTCAATATGCCAAAAAGCAGAGGACTCTACACTAGGACAAAAGCACCCACAGTAGCAGCTCTAGTTTGTGGGGTTTCTTTAGAGAAAATACTCCAACTTTTAATGTAGACATAAACACTTGGCTGCCTGCTAAGTGGGGGAGGGTCCACAGAAAGATCTTCAGTGAGTCCTGTTTTTTGTTCAGCTTCCCACTGTCTTGCTTACTGTCTGTCTTACTTACAGTCTGGAGCCTCTCAAGAGTTGTGTTTGGCGGGTTGGCGCCCTCTTCAGTTACGGCTCTTCCCCATGTCTATGAAGCTTCCTCTTCACTTTTGGCCACCAGCCCCACCCCGTTGGTCTTCTGTCTTCAAGAAATTAGCGGGGGTCTCTCTTCACTGACGGTGCCTCACCAGATCTCCTCTCATTCTTGCAGGGCTACACTACTCTTTTATGCCTCTCATCCTCTTTGCCCTTAAACCATACTTTTTCCACAGTAAAGCTAACCTAATACCTGTTACTGCCGTTCATCTGCCCAAATATATATACAGCAGTTTTCATAGACATCCTTAGTAAGACGAAGTTCAGGGCCCATCCACATGTCCCACATAACCTCGGGGACTTAGACGAGTCAACAAGTATTCTTTGTGTACTAAGTAGGTATTACAGGGACTAGAAAGATACAAATAATGTATTCCCAATCCCATAATCCAGTGGCAAGCCCATAGTATAGGTAGAACAAAGCCCAGAATTACAGGCATTTTAGAGATTTAGCGTTTTGGTTAGAATCAACCTGAGTACAGATTGGCTAAGTATCTGGTGATCTTTTTCCTCACAGAAATTGGAAATCATCACATGATGCGGTGAAGAGCATATGATGGATGTAACGTATTCATTCTTTACTCATCGAAGAATTTTAGAGTGCAAGGGATTGTACTAGGAACTGAGGAGAACTCGAAGTCTGTCCGATTAGTCACTCTGCCTCAAGAAGGAGAGGTGGCACGTACCTAAGTCTCAAATACCAGGCAAAATGAGATCAGTGGTGTATGAGGACTATAAGTAAAATGTTACGGGGATTCCGAGTAAAGGAATTCCGAGATTACTTCCTGCCAGTTTACGTGTGGTGTAAGGGAAATGAAAACAGGCCAACTGAAGAATGGCTCACTGAAAGACAGAGGATTTGGATCAATGGGGATGAAGGTGAGGAATTAACTCAGGTGAGTCCAGGGTTCAAAGAGAAATTCGTCTTGACTGGAGCCAGAATTTCAAAGATGCTCATAACATGTCATCATGAAAGTAATGCCCTTTTCTAGAACATTGCTTCTAGCACTGGCTTATTAATTAAAGCATAGATTTCCTCCAATAGACCTTGTTCAATTGAGGGTCTTTGTTCTCCCCTGACGTTAATATCTCAGAACCACAGAAATACAGGCCCCCCGCCCCATCCCTGCCAGCACTCTGTTCTCCTGTTAGCCCAGCCAAGGAAGTCCATGCCATGTGGTGCCAGCATTCCTATCCATCTCCTCGCTGCCGCTGCTGGGGGGTAGTTTGGGTCGGCTTCCTGACCTGCCGCTTCAGCCCCCTCCCACCGCCCCTCCCTGAATCACACAGGTTGGAAAGTTAAAAGCTCCTTGGCACGACGTTCCACGTGTGGCCCGGTTTCTACCCTAGAAGACGCGGAGATAGGAGAGACCGGTGCGAGGTGTTAGTGACGCCCAGGGAGATCAGATCTCCCAATGGGCACGGGGATGGAGTGTGTTCGGCTCTTTCGGGGAGCTCCGCGAAGATTCTAGCATCTAGCGCCTCTCGTCCCACGAGACTTACGGCAGGCAGCTGCAGCAGTGGTGTGGAACTGTCCTCCTGTATGGCTGGCTCTTTGGTCCTGGTCATTGTATATCCTCCTTATCTGGTTTTCTGGTCGTCCTGAAGGTTCCATAAGCTCCAATACCCCTTTTTTTCTTTTTCTTTTTCTTTTTCTTTTCTTTTCTTTCCTTTCCTTTTTTTCTCCTTCCTTCCTTTCTTCCTTCCTTCCTTCCTTCCTTCTTTCCTTCCTTCCTTCCTTCCTTCCTTCCTTCCTTCCTTCCTTTTTCTAAACCAGCTAGAGTGGATGTGGTCTCAACAGCTAAAAACCCCTGCTGATATCATTTGGTTGGACTTTCCAGTCACCCACCCATGTTCCTTGAGGTTTCTGGCTCTCGATTCACCGTTATCTCTCTCCCCCCATTTTCCTGCCATCATGCTAACGGGCGGAGGAGTCTGCGTGATGGTCTCTGCCACACTGTGGTCTCATCGCCTCTCCCTCTCCACGGCTACAGCTGGAACTGTGTCACCTGTAAGAGTTCCCCTCTCTGGCCCAGCCTCCTGTCACTCCACTGTCTCCCCGCGGACCTGCGCTCTAACCTCAGAGCATCCTTCAGTGTCCTTCCCTGCTGTCGTAACACGTCAGTCCAGCTCTCTTCCCCGGTGAGCCACAGCCCACTGCAGCCCACCAGACTCACTCACAATTTACTGCCTCTTACGATAACCCCTAAAATGCTCCGTGCTGGTCTAGATGTATAGATACCCTCGCCCGATATTTTGCACTGAGAATATAACATTAGCTAATGCTTATAAGGTGCTTATCATATACCAGGCACTGTTCCGAGCACATTCATATATTAAGTCATTGAATCCTCACAGCAATTCATTGAGATAGGGACATTTAATGTCTACATTTTACAGATGAAGAGACAGAAGAACAGAAAGGTTAAGTGATTTGCCCAAGGCGACACAGCTAGTAAGTCCTTGAGCTGGGATTCAAGCTGTCATGTTCTTAGTAGCTCTTCTCTGTTTGCATTCCCTTCGCCTGTTTTAAGGGATGCCAAGATATCTGTGTATCTTTACATGGATATGAAAAGCACTTTTTCCTCTTTAACCATATATATGATTACTGCTCTGCTGTCAGCATCACATATTGTAGTTTCTTTTTTTTTTTTTAAGATTTTATTTTATTTATTTGACAGAGAGAGACACAGCGAGAGAGGGAACACAAGCAGGGGGAGTGGGAGAGGGAGAAGCAGGCTTCCTGGCAAGGAGGGAGCCTGATGCGGGGCTCGATCCCAGGACCCTGGGATCATGACCTGAGCCGAAGGCAGACGCTTAACGACTGAGCCACCCAGGCGCCCCACACATTGTAGTTTCTAAAAGCAGAATTCCACTCATATATCCACCAGGTTTTTCTTTTTTTAATGAAATGTTTTTTCTTTCTCTCTCCCATATTATTTCCTTGCTGTGCATCCTGATTTGAATCTCAATTCTGCCGTGAAAGATAGGGTCACACTATTGCAGATAAGTGTTTCAGGCAGCTGTTGACTAGCGAGGGTGATGGATTTTCTATACTACCCTGCTGACTCCTCCTCTTTCGAAATATCCCTTGTGTTACATCCGGAAATGCGTCCTCTGATAAATGAAATATAGCAGTTTGGGATATATCAGCTGGTATTTTTTTCTCTGATGTCTTCCAGGATAGGTCTTGTGCAGTATTTACACTTTGGGTTTCAAAACTCGACTGTAGGTATGAATCCCGGCTCAAGCATTGAGACTTTGGGCAAGTTATGTAACCTGTAAACGTCAGGTCCTTCATCTGGATGATTGGGGGTAGCCTACTATAAATTGAGTGTGAACAGATCACCATGGACCGCCCCCCCCCCCCCCCGTGCCCCAGCCTTCTCCCCACAAGGTTAATCCCAGCACATCCTATCACACTCCCCTCCCCAAACAAGCACGTACCCACTGCATATGGACAGAAACAGCCTAGAGAAATATGATAAATTGCATTTTACTGAAGGTTTCACATGGAGACAGAGGATCAGGTTGTATTGTGCCCCACTAAGCACATCTTCCCTTTAAAAAAAAGAAGAGTCCCTGCTTTGTCATCAGCTTCTCTTTCCCCAGCAGCCCCCTTCAGCCTCGTTGCTCCTCACCCTCCTGGCCCGCCCACCCTGGCTCAGGCCACACCTGCCCCGTCCGTCGGTTGAACATCTGCCTTCGGCTCAGGTCATGATCCCAGGGTCCTGGGATCGAGCCCCGCGTCAGGCTCCCTGCTCTGCAGGGAGCCTGCTTCTCCCTCTCCCACTCCCCCTGCTTGTGCTCACTCTCTCGCTGTGTCTCTCTCTCTCTCAAATAAATAAAATCTTAAAAAAAAAAAAAAGGAGTAGCTCTCTCTTACAAATTAAGTATGTTCCTCTAAGCTTGACAGAGAGCCGACAATTCTTTAAGTGTTGCCCGGAGTAAGGGGGGGGGCACGCCGCCCTGTTTCGGGGGCCTCCGGCGCTGCCTTGCCTCTCAGGGGGAAATGTCATGCTTGTTTATACCGGCCGCTCGCAATTCAGCCACTGCAGCAGGAAGTCAGCGTTGATACCAACAGCTTCCACCCCTGACGTCGTCTTACTTAGAGTTTGGTTATCAGAGCTCCCTGGCTGGTTTATTTGTTTGTAGGTTTTCCCCTTTTGCTGGAAAATCATGGTACATTTTCTGTCTCCAGCCCCTGGTTACATTTAAGTTACTTTAAGCTAGTCATCGCCTTCACCAATAGTTGCCAATTTGACTACTGATTTTTGCGCCCTATAAGGAAGTACTTGTTACAGAGAAGATAGAGTGTGACAGTGGCCTTGACCATGGCCATTAATCGAATTTGAAATGGTTTCTACTGATGTGGAGTTTACGAAGTTAATACAAAGAGGTCAGTAAGACCATATTTTCCCAGAGTAATCATTTTATTGGCTATAGTGTTTGTGCTTTTATCTTAGAAATTTTTAAATATCTTACAAGTCTGGGGCATCTCAGTCGGTTGAGCATCAGACTCTTGATTTCGGCTCAGGTTATGATCTCAGGGTCGTGAGATCGAGCCCCCAAGTGGGGCTCCGTGCTCAGCTCAGAGTCTGCTTGGGTTTCTCTCTCCCTTGCCCTCTGCCCTTCCCCCTGCTCGCTCGCTCTCTCCCTGTAAAATAAATAAATAAATCTTTAAAAAAAAATGTATCTTACAAGTCTGATAACTTCTCCCCTTTCCTTTAATTCACTTTGTCTGTGGTGAATCTCACCCGTAAAACTAAAGAACTCACTGTTTGAAAAGTTAGATGGAAACTCAGCGGAATGGGAGTATTTATTGCTTCCAAAAAGGTTCTTCATTGTAGATTATCCAGGAGCCAGTAATGAATGTGTACTCTCAGGGGCCAGGGATTTCGGGGGATGAATTTCCCAGGGTTTAATCATCTCGTAAGGCCTCTGAGTGTGACTTTTTCCCAATAATCTACTTATCTCAGTAATTTACCCCTCCTACTGCATTGCAAGGAAAATGAGTCCCCCAGGTTGTTTGCATGATAAGTAGCTGGGAATTGTGTGAGCCTTTCAAGAAACAGCCCTGAGTTAATTGTAGCAGCCTGAGCTAATGGTTTCCCATGTTGGCTGGCAGGTTACAGGGAAGAAGGGGCTTGAAAACACCCTTTATCACAAGTACCATGCATTTGAAAAGCTGAAATCTTACAAATGTTTGCTTCCTGGAAGATATTTTCCCTTGCACTATAAATGGGTGAGAAAAATGTCCCTCCAGAGATAGGACTGGCCGCTTTGCAGATGGCTCTGGATGTTGGCTACTTGGAGGAGTTCAGGGAGGTTTTTGTTTTTGTTTTTGCCAATGGCTCACACTAATTTGCCCCCACCCCCTCTTTTTTTTTTTTTTTAAGTCAACACTAAAGAATAAGCTGCTCCCCGCAAGCCAACAACCAGAAATATTACTTTAGGAAAAGTAAGATATGTTTCCTAAAATTTCCTGATTGTATTTTTTTTTTTAGCCTCATATCACATTTATCCTGGAGTTTGTTAATACGATAATGCATCAAACTAACAAGTTCAAAATGGGTTTTCTACTGTGGAAGAAGGTCACTGAAATACCATTCACTTTGGGGGGAGGGACCTAGAACATTCTGCGCTGTGCCCGTGGAGGACAGAGGAAGGTTGCATGAGATCTTACCTAGACAGGAAGGCATGGGAACGTGCTGGGAGCAGATCCCGGTTGGGGCAGAACAAAGATGCTCTCTTTCCCACATTACGTAGCCACCAGGCAAAACTCAGCAAGTTTATAGGGAGGGGAGCAAGTTCCTGCTGGAAAGAAGGCTGTGTATGAAGGAAGCAGCAGAAGCACCTGCTTTGCTCGCTCCCATTTACCCTCCCTGCTTGACCAGTGCCCTCCTGTCCTTCCAATCGATCAGTCGATTGATCAATTGCAGCTCAAACATCGCTTTCTCCAGGAAGCCCTTTCTGATCCCCATCCCAGAGAGTCCTGGGCTCTCTCACCGCATAATTTCATAGCGTTTTCATAGTTATAATTCCACATTTTTTGGTATGATCAGATTATTTCTCTCTCTCCCCACAAAATTGGACCTCCCATGAGTACATAAGGATCTTGTCTGTTTTTTATATGCCATTAGAATCTCAGTAACTCATTTCTCAGAAAGTATCTGCCGATAGATGGATGGACGGATGAGAGTACAATCGTTGAAAGTATTTCTGGTGGAGGACATCAGGGTGAGGTCCTGGGTTAACTGATGGCTGCACAGAAAGAATTTCAAGGCTTGTCAAAAGCAAGAGAGAAAGAGGAAGAAAATAATCATGAGCCTGGAAAGTGTAGAGATACATGGGAGCAGAAGTGTGTGTGTGTGTGTGTGTGTGTGTGTGTGTGTGTGTGTGTGAGATATATTCCATGAATATGCTGGCCCTGGGATACAAAGATGAGAAAAGAATGAATTTTGAGTGGTTTTTCCAAGAAGCAGGTGACTGAATAGATGGGCCAGGTTTCCAGCCTACAGTGGATGGCGGACTGAGTTGGGCAGTTTACAGAGGTGTAGGCAGGGATGGGGAAGCCAGAAGACAGACCAGTCGCTAGGAACCCACAGTCGTTGGACACTATTACCCACACCCACCTACCACCCCACCCCGAAGGAGCAAGGTGGAGCAGCTTAGCAAGAGCTCCAGCCCTAGAAGGGGACAGCAGACCAGAAGGGTCACTGCTAGAGGGTTGTGCTAAAACAAGGGGAGAACCAGAGAAGAAATCCACCAGGCTCTCTCTCTCTCCTGACCTCTGACCTGCAGCCAGCACCTCTCCCAGCTAAACCCAACGGGAATCCCAAGGCAGGGGAGCCCCAGTGATGCAGTATGTGGAGATCAGCCCCCCTGCCCTGCAAACCGGAGTATAGTAGAGTGACATTGACTAGTTAGGACGGTGACAGATGGTCAGTGTCTTTAAATACCTGCAATCTTACTTCTTAACTTTTCTACTTATTTTTTATTTTGAGTATGTATTTTAACTGCCAATATAGCCAACAGTGTATACCCTGAGAAATTTGGCCCCTCTCTCCTCTCTTCTCCTCTCCCCCGTTCCACATATAGATAACTACTTTCATCTGCTTCTCATGTCTCCTCCTAGATACAGGGGCGTGTGTGTGTGTGTCTTATCACGTCCCTGTATATTTATATACCTCATATCCCTGTCTCCCCATAGGAAAGATAGTGTATTACATACACACACACTCTTCTGCACCTAGCCCATTATTTTATATATACATGTAAGTATATCCGTGGGAGAAATTCCCAGGGGTGGACATGCTGATAAATTTTCCCGAATTGCCCTCTGTAGGACGGCACGGTTTGGTACCTCCAAGCAATACCGTAGGAGAGCATTTCCCCACAGCCTTGCTGAAATAGTGTGTCGCTCAGCTTTTGGAATTTTGCCCATCTGAGAGTGAAAAACTATCATTTCATCATATTAGGTGAAACCACATGAAGTTGTAATTTATGTGGGCTAGAAATGGTAGGCCATCACTACTTTCATATGGTTCAGCCTAAGAGCTTTATTTTGTATTTTTTCTCGCGAGTGAAACAAAATACGTTTTGATAGATCTCAGCTACCATTTGTATTCCTTTTTTGTTCTGAACATGCTATTGACCTTGGTGCATTTTTCTATTGCTGGCCTTTTTCTTATCAATTATAAGGAACCCTTTAAACATCCAGGAGAAGAATCTCTTGCAATAGTGAGTTTCAATTTTTTTTCCCAAATTTGTTTGTCTGACTTTGCTTATGATAACTTTTTGCCTCCAGAAGTCTCTGATTTTTATGTAATTGTAATGCTCAGTCTTTTCCTTTATGACACGCAGATTTTTAAGTCGTGCTAAATTTGCCTCTACGTAAAGGAATTCTTCTGTGGATTTTTTTCCCCTAGAACTTCAATGGTTTTGTTTGTCACATTTAAATTTTGGATCCGTTAGGATTTTCTCCTGGTTTGAGGTAGAGACACAACTTTTTCTCTTTCCAGATGGCTACTTGGTTGTTCCAACACCATTGGTTCAATAATTCCATCCTTAGCCCTACTGATTACAGATGTCACCATGATCGTGTACTAATTGACAAGATCAATTTTAAGTCCTGGCAATGTATTCTAAATTAGGTGACATTCCTTAAAATATCTTTTTACATGTGAAATTGGTACAGGTTTGAAAAAATGAATACATGTTTGCTGAACAAAATATAGACAAACAAAACTTGGACAAAGAAGTGATCCTAATTCTACTATTTCCCACTGTTAATATTTTCTGTGTATGTAATAGCCACACGCACATACATCAGGTAAAGAATAATCTATAACAGGGGCGTCTGGGTGGCTCAGTTGGTTAAGCGACTGCCTTCAGCTCAGGTCATGATCCTGGAGTCCCGGGATCGAGTCCCACGTCGGGCTCCCTGCTCAGCAGGGAGTCTGCTTCTCCCTCTGACCCTCCTCCCTCTCATGCTCTCTGTCTCTCATTCTCTCTCTCTCAAATAAATAAATAAAATCTTTAAAAAAAAAAAAAAGAGAATCTATAACAGCTATGTCCGTACAATATAGTGGCTTATGCAACATAGAACGGTATTTCTTTTTTTTTTTTTTATAATTTTATTTATTTATTTGAGACAGAATGAGAGACAGCACGAGAGGGAAGAGGGTCAGAGGGAGAAGCAGACCCCCTGCTGAGCAGGGAGCCCGATGCGGGACTCGATGCGGGACTCGATGCGGGACTCGATGCGGGACTCGATCCCGGGACTCCAGGATCATGACCTGAGCCGAAGGCAGTCGCTTAACCAACTGAGCCACCCAGGCGCCCAGAACGGTATTTCTGTTCCATAAAACAACCCCTAGGTGAGCAGTGTAGGTTAAAAAGGGAGGTCTCTTCTCCATGTGGTCATTCCTTTTTTTTTTTTTAAGGTTTAATTTACATATAGTAAAATACAACTTTTTATGTGTGACCGGTTCTGTGAGTTTTGACAAACATATATTGTGTAACCACCATCACAATCAAAACATTAAGTATTCCCACTACCGCAAATAGTTCTCTCCTACTACTTAGCGGTCAGTCCCTTCCCTTCCTCTCCCTCCCCGCCAAACACACCCAGTCCCTGACAAGCACTGATCTAAATTCTGTCCCTAATGGTTCTTGCCTTGTCCTGGGGCCATTCTTGGCCCACTCTCTCTCTGTCTTGTCTCTCCCCTGTGCTGTACGGATCCTCATCCCCGTGGTCGCAGTCAGGGCGTGGGCACGTCATGCCACCCTTCAGGAAGAAGGAGAAGGGCATTAACACGCATTGCTGATGTTTGCATCCCACCTCCAGCTCTGCTTTCTGGAAAGTTAGTGAGAATGCAGCAATGTGCTCACCTAGCCGGGAAATGGACTCGCTTAGCGTTGAAGAAAGGGAAGGTGAATTCTGGTGGACTCATCTCGTCATCGTCCCTGCAGCCTGGCCACCCACGTATCCACGGCCATCTTAGGTCCACGCAGAGAACACACCCTCTCCCGAAGGGAGCCAGCCCAAGCCCTGTCCAGTCACTACATCCAACTCAAAGGCCAGGATTTCTGGGTGATGGCAAGTCCTCCCCGATAGATCCTGAGGTGGCTCCCCGTGCTTCTAGTGACCTCAAAACTAAAACACAAGCTATTTGTATCTCCCCTGCCCATCGCTTCCCCAGGATTATGGTTTCTTTAAGAATGTATGGGACTTCCATTCCGTACGCCAGGGACCACATCCACGTTCCGTCTCTGTACATAGTTCTGGCTGATTTTCTGACTTCCAGCTAGACTCCTCCCGTCCTCCCCGTTTCAAAAGCCGCTACTTTGGGATTACCCGAAAAGGTGGGTTTAGGAGGGATGGCAGTAAACCTGATCTCTGCCGTGAGGCTGAACCTCTTTTTTGGCCTCATGGGAGCCCATTAGGAAAGGCTCTGAACACCCACAGTCTCCCCTCCTGCTCCTCGGGGTGTGGCAGTACTTGGCCTTTCCATCCAATCTTCTAGACCTTTTTCTTCCATCCCCGCTCGTAAACTGGCCAACTCTTGCTTGAGCTCATCTCCTTCCCGTAGTGGCTTGCCGAAAGTTAACAAATTATGTATAAATATTTATCTCCTTACTACCTGTGTGTTATCCCTAAATATATTTCATTATATTATTATAGTTCTTTTAATAGGAAACTGTTAAGTAATCTCCTACCACCTAATTTTCAGGATTACGTTGGGCGGGTGTGAATGAATTCCTTAAGAAGCAGACCTGTGAAATCAAGCATGTAACGAAATGTCATGAGCCCCACAAAAGGCAGCGTTACCTGCCACACCGCTGTGTGGCTGCACCAGAAACTTGGGTGGACACAGATGGCGTCCAGCATTTACCAAGTCTTCTTGATGAGAGATGCTATTATACTGGTTCAGATGAGCTATCACAACACAGAGGATGTAAATGTCATCACTGTCCGCCAGAAAGGTCTAATTGAAAGCTTTTAAAGGAGGGTGACCATTCTGTGCATGTGGAAACATATACATAGTAGACTTACTTGTAAATATCAAAGCTGTCCATCCAAAGAGGCTAATTAAATAGATAAATGTGGGGTGCCTGGGTGGCTCAGTCATTAAGCATTTGCCTTCGGCTCGGGTCATGGTCCCGGGGTCCTGGGATCGAGCCCCGCATTGGGCTCCCTGCTCCGCGGGAAGCCTGCTTCTCCCTCTCCCGCTCCCCCTGCTTGTGTTCCCTCTCTCGCTGTGTCTCTCTCTGCCAAATAAATAAATAAAATCTTTAAAAAAAAAATAAATAAATAGATAAATGTATGCCCAGTCCAACAGCAAAAAAGAAAAAATCCAAAGCACCTCTCTTTCCCAAAATGCTCTGGTGGTGGGCAATTTTATAGGCAAATTCTTTTAAACTTCCCAGGAAAAATAATTCCTGTGTTATATAAACTGGCAGAATTCAGAAAAGAAGGAAGACTTCTCGTTTTGCTGCGTGAAGTTGGAATGACTCTGATGTCAAAACCCAGCAAAGATGACGTATATGCTGAATGTCAAAACTAAAAAGGCATTTAATAAAACTCAGTGTCTGTTCTCAGTTTGAAATTTAAAAAAAGCACACAGCAAACAAAATGAAAAGGCAGCCTACTGAATGGGGAAAAATAATTGCAAACCATGTATCTGATAAGGGGCTGGTATTTTAGGACTCTAACTCAATAGCAAAAAACCAAACAATTCAATTAAAAATGGGTGGAAGATCTGAATAGACATTTTTCCAGAGAAGACATCCAGATGGTCAACAGGCACATGAGAAGATGCTCAGCATCACTCATCGTCAGGGAAATGCAGATCAAAACCCCAATGAGATGCCACCTCACACCTGTTAGATGGGCTGATATCAAAAAGACAAGAGACAAGTGTTGGCGAGGAGGTGGAGAAAGGGAACCCTGGTCCTCTGTCGGTAGGAATGTAAATTGCTGCAGCCATTATTGAAAATAGTATGGAGGTTCCTCAAAAAACTAAAAAATGAACTACCATAGGATCCAACAGTTCCATTTCTGGGTGTATTTCCGAATAAAATGAAAACACTAATTCAAAAGGATATGTGCACCCCCATGTTCATTGCAGCATTATTTACAATAGCCAAGACGTGGAAACAATGTAAGTGGCTCAATAAATGAATGTATAAAGATGTATGTAGAGAGTGTGTGTGGGGGGGGAAGAGGTGCCACACACACCCCCACGCAAATGGAATAGTATTCAGCCATGGGAAAAAAAAAGGGATGAAAACTTGCCATTTGTGGCAATGTGGATGGACCTGGAGGGTGTTACGCTAAGTGAAATAAATCAGCCAGAAAAAGACAGATACCATATGATCTGTCTTGTGTGGATTCTTAAACAAAACAAAAACCCAAGCTCATCAATACAGAAAACAGATTGGTGGTTGCAAGAACTGGAGGCTGAGAGAAATGGGTGAGCTGTTTTTGTTTTTTTCTTTTTTAAGTTTAAATAAATTAAATAAAATGTAAAAACTAAGAAACACTCTTGAAAGCAATGAAAAAAATAATTCACTCGAGATATATTTCTTATTCATGACCAAGAGGCACAATATTATTAAGATATCAGTTCTTAAATTGATTTGAATTTCGGTGCCATCCCCATAGAAATCTCAGCAAGCTGTTTTGTAAACAGCAACAAACTTGTGTTAGACACTGAGTAGCGTCGGGGGTTACTGCTGAAGGACAAGTCAATGAACTCACACTTGCCCGTTTCAAGATTTATTATAAAGCTACAATAATTAAGAGAGCATGATGTTTTGAAACGAATGGACACATAGATAAATGGAACAGAACAGAGAGTCCGTGAACAGACTTACACAGATACAGTCAACTTGACCTGGGTCAAAGGAATAAAGGCACATCAATGCAGAAAAGATTGTTTGTTTAGTTTTTAGTCTTTAGTCATCATCAGCAAATGAGGGTACAAATGGACAACCACAGGAATTTTTTACACAAACTTTGCACCTTAGACATAAATTCACTCAAAAGTATTCATTGCCTTAAATATAAAATGCAAAAATATAAAAATTATAGTGGGGGACTTAGGAGAAAATCTACATGGGTTAAAGTTTTGTGATTAATTTTCATATATGACACAGAAAGCATGGTCTGTGAAAAGAAATGATAATGTGAACCTATTTACACTGTCCGCCCTGTGAAAGACTGCATTCAAAGAATGGAAATACAGGCTGCTGGCTAGGAGACTATGTCTTCAAAACACTTACCTGAAGAAAGATTTGCATGAAAAGTATTCAAAGAACTAGAACGCCACAGTAAGAAACCAGACTTCCCAAATTAAAATAAATAGGGCAAGACAAGTAGACACCTAACCAAATAATATATATAAATGGGAAAAAACCATGTATAATTTGCTCAACATTGGGGAATTATTGGAAAACAGTATATATTGTGCACTAGGGAAAAGCAAATTAAAAAAATAAAAATTTAAAAATAACTCTTCAAACTGGGAATTAAGGAGTACTTCATTATCATACCCAGTAATAACTATCGCAGACTAAATGCTACCATTTTGCTTGATGGTAAAAAAATTACAAGAGCAGATCAGGGACAAATAAGAATGTCAAGAATGTCCCCTTTCACTGCTGATGCACATCATTCGTCTCTACAATGTGCAAATAATTAAGGCGGAATCAAACTTACCATGTTTGTAAACATTTGTAAGAATCTACCTCGCAAATTCAAGAGAATCAACTAAAAACCAAAAAGAAAGCCAAGTGCTTTGCCAGTTATAAGTATACAAAAAGTGGTTCTCACAAATACCCATAATCAGTTAGATAATGTCACAGAGAACAGAGAGGGCACATTAACAGTAGCTCCAGGGACACCTGGGTGGCTCAGTGGGTTGGGCGTCCAACTCTTGATCTCGGCTCAGGTCTTGATCTCAGGGTCGTGAGTTCAAGCCCACTTAAAACAAAACAAAACAAAAACCCAAAACCAAAAAACAAACCAGTAGCTACAAAAACTCAACAAGAAATAGGGGACCTTGAAAAAAAAAGAAACCCTCCTCAGGTTCAAGACCCAACTGTAGGAACGCCTGGGTGGCTCAGTCGGTTAAGCGGCTGCCTTCGGCTCAGGTCATGATCCTGGGGTCCTGGAATCGAGCCCCATGTCCGGCTCCCTGCTCAGAGGAGAGCCTGCTTCTCCTTCTCCCTCTGCCTGCCACTCTGCCTGCTTGTGCTCTCTATCTCTCTGTCAAATAAATAAATCAAATCTTTAAAAAAAAAAAAAAAAAAAAGGACCCAACTGTAGCTGAAGCAAAAACAAAGGAGGGGCACTCCCCCGAGCTGGAAGTGGGAGGAGGTCACACCCAGAGGAACTGCAGGTCACAACTAGAGGAACTGAAGCCTTAGGGAGCAGAACAGGATTCTCAGAGCCCCAGGACTGTTTGTGCTAGGACCGTAGGGCTCAGTTGTTGGGAGTACGCACAGCTCCAAACCCACGGGCTTGCCAGTTAGCATCATAGTCATCACAGATTTATATGTTTAGGGCAACGGGTTTAGGACATGCAAGAAGTACTTGTTTCTGATGCACACAGAGGCACCATGGGGGTTAGTGGTGGGGCTGTGTACCGTTCCTCCTTTATCATCTCTGCGTTGGCTTCCCCCTTTCCTGCCACAGACTGGCTTTCTCATGGTGGAGAGCACAGCGCCTGGCAGCCCCACGTTCAAGTCCTTCTTACTCTGTGGAAGGGTTCCTTCCTTAACAACAATCAGGAGAGTCGTGGGAAAGGTTTCTTTGGGTCCTGGCTGGGGTCTTGCATCCGTCTGTGAAACATGAGTGCCTGTGTTTGGCTTCAGCCTCCGGTCAAGGGTGCAGGCAAGCTATTTTATCAGGAGGGTATGCGGGTTGTTTGGGGTGTTAGTTAGTAGGAAAAATTATAGCTACAGACAGAAGATTTGAATAAATGTAGGGATCTGCCATTTAAAGTGTAGAGATGTACATTTCTCCCCAAGTTACTTTATAATAATTTCACAGTCTGATTCAGAATTCCAGAGGGAGTTTGGGGGCTCCTTGACATCACGATTCTAAAGTTTATCTGCAATAGCAGACATACGTAGTGAGATTAGCTAGGAAAATTCTGCCCAGTGTCAGGGAGCCAGGTTAATTTGTGTATTTTTCATCTCGGTCTTATTTTATCATCTGTCCTAGGCTTAAAATACGATCCAGTGTTGACACCTAATTTTTAAAGCTTTTCTCCCAGGACAGTTTTTATGTAAGCCAGGGAACTAGGAGTTAGGTATTCAGAGATCTAACATCTCATACTCTAGTGTCACTCAAATTATTTTGAATGCTGGCTCTCCACTAGGTGTTGTGGGGTTTCATTAGATAGAAGGCATATTCCCTCCCCACCTAGTACTATACTCAGCTTTTCCAAACAAAGATGGGTGTTAGACATTGTCAGTTTGTTGTCATTCCATATGATTCAGGGAATCAGTTTGCGAATATGAAAGGAGCCGGAAGAAGGTACAAATGATCTGATCTGAAACTACAAGTATACAAAAGAAATTGGGGGTTAGTTAGTTACTGCACATTGGGGGTGGTATGGATGACATGGGTTTTAAGTGTAAGGATCTCTATATAATAGTAGTAAAAGCCTGAAGTTGTACAGAATTTTCAAAGATGCCAGAGATGGCTTAAGAGAGAGCACATGCTGGCCACCTTGCCAATGGAGGAATAAAGAGATGGAAAGGAGGGGTGCCTGGGTGGCTCAGTCGGTGAAGCATCTGCCTTCAGCTCAGGTCATGATCTCAGGGTCCTGGGATCCAGCCCCACGTCGGGCTCCCTGCTGGGTGGGGAGTCTGCTTCTCCCTCTCCATCTGCCCTTACCCCCCAATTCGTGCTCGCTCGCTCCCTCACTTTCTCTAAAATAAATAAAATCTAAAAAAAAAAAAAAAAAGGAAAGAGAGGAAATGTCAGTTTAAAAAAAAGTGGTTACATGGGAAGTAAATGCAGGTCAGAAAAAGTGACGTTCGTGATTTTGTTTTGTGTTTGTAAATGGCACTCTTCTTGGGAAAGTAAACCCATGCCTGAAAAGGAAAGCAAATGTGTAATGCCCACGTGGTAATGCCTTCGTCGGTATGTGTCATGTCCAATTTCTTTGGCTTTGGAAACGATGGGGGAATATTCAACCCTGGAAATTTGTAAAAAAAAAAAAAAAAGGCAAGATAAATGTTTGTCTTCTGTGATTTACGTTCATACCGAGCTTGAGTTCCAAGATCTCAACTAGATAACCACTTACAGCCCTCTTCATCTCCAAGTGTCGGGAAAGTTGGTTGATTAAGGCAAGCCCAGACTGAAAGTAAGGGAGTTTACATGGCCTTCACAGGGACAAAGAACTTGAAAGCATGACCTTTAAAAAGAGAAGTAGCCCAGCTCCTCTGACTGGAGGCCAGAAGTAGCCTGATCACATTAAACAGTATAAGAACGAAGACAGAAACAGGCCGTCCCCTCCTCCTTTCACATCATGGGTTTTTACAGCTCCAAATCAGTTCCTCAGTTTGCCTTATAAGCGATGTGCAGATATGTATGGTAAGGCCCAGCGTGCTGTGCGCGGCATATGTTTAGAATTAATCATGTAACCACATTTGCCCCAGCTGCAAAGCTAGAGTTCACAGAAGTGTGGAAACAATGTTGAGATACGCATCTAGAAGCAAAGGTCATGCAGCTTGTGCCAAGACATATGTCAGGGGGAACTCGTGGTGGTGGCCAGTGCCATCCGAAGTCCAAGAGCATATGTGAACCCACACGGCCTTCAGACCATGAACCCCCAAGGCCAAAGGGAAATGACCTTCCACGGATGGGGATGCCAACGAAAGTGAGAGAGCTCACAAAATGCCGACGAGAGAAAAACCAGGTGGGAAGGTTAGCCCATCTGGCTAATTGGTCGCAGACTGTAAATTCCCCTCCAGCCACATCTGCCCTTGCTCCTTAGGAGAACCTGGATCTTCTGAGGACTTGCAGAGGAATGTTTGCAAGGATGGGTGCCACTCAGGCTGGGGGGTTGGTTTTTAAAGTTGAACGACAGAAATAGATTGGCTGATGGAGCGTTAGTGGGAGAGGCAAGAGACGAGGCAGGAACGGGACAGGGTGAGGAGGAGGGTGGGGAGCCACTCAGGAAATCCTGGACTATTTGCTCCTTCGGCCTTTCGGTTGCCAGATTCTGTCCTGGGCCTGTGGGTCCCAGGGCCGGACCGGGGCCAAGGTGCAGGGGTCAGGACGTTCCGCTCCCACTCCGCCAGCTCACACGCTCCTACACGTACTCGCATGCACTGTTCTTCTGTCATTGCGTGTGTCCACTGTCCGCCCTCTTCTGCTCAAGAGCACAGGAATCCCAAGTGCATTCACGCTCACATACCGGGGACAGAAAGTGTCGTCCCAGCCAGCCATCTTGCCATTTCAGATGGGAATAGAGTAAGGGAATGACATATTCATAAACAGAATTCCACGCCCCCCTTGGTAGAATTTCGGGCACCCTAAACCTGAAATCCAGGGAGGGAAGACATTTGGGAGCAGAGAGGACTTCTTTCTACTCTTCAGGTTATCCCCAGTCAGGTGACCATTCGATCTGGCCTTGTTCAGTACATGGAGGTTGTCTGGTTTATAGGCATGCTGCTTAAAATACACCGGAGTCCCCAACTGTCCATCTTCTGATTGTGTCCCCAACAAACATTACCCAGTACCTGCTGTTGCCCAGCCCCAGAGCCCTTACTTGCTTGTTTGAGAAGTCACGCATCCTGAAATTGAGAGGTTTTCTCTCTCCCTCCCTCTCTCTCTCTCTCTCTTTCTCTTTCATGTGCTGACCAAAGAAACTTCCAGATCTGTTGCCTCCATTAGCTCTGTTTATAACTCTGAACTTAGTTGGCCTTTTTAGGTAGATGAAGAGTCCCTCCATTAAACCAGCGTGGCGGGAAGGATGGCCGAAAGGGGATCCTAATGCTCAGCTCTAATGGTGAGTTGCTAGATTTGCAGGTGTATTGGGAGCAGGATTCATCGTTTCTCTTCCTTGAGTCTGGGGAATAGCACCAAGCTATATAAAAAATGATGCAGGGTTCGAACACCTATGAATCAAGTTTAGAACTGCAGTTACATGCGGCAGAGGTCATTGTAGGAGAAGTAACAGGCTCCCTGCACACCGGGCACCAGCCTGAGGGCTCCGTACGCATTACACCATCTGACCTTCACATCCGCCCTCCGCAACAGGTACGTTCATTATCTCTGTTTACAAGATACGGCAACTAGAGAATTCCTTGAGCTCTTCCCCGAGCAACTTGTGTCCTTTGCTGTGTGTGTGTGTTACACTTCGGCAAAATTTATGTTTAAAAAAAAAAGAGGAGGCCAGTGAAGCCCAGAGAAGTTAAGTGACTTGCCCAAAGTCCCCTAACTGGCACCAGAAGCAGGATTCAGCCACTATATTTGTCCCCCTTTAGAGCCCACTTAACTTCTCCTCTGTGCTGCTAACCCTTCCCAATTTAATTATACATTATCGTCACTCCACACGTACATAGTTCATACAAATGAGCAGTATTTGTATTCTCTTACGCTGCCAATCCTTCATCTTGTCATTTCTTCATCATCTGGAAATGTCCTTGTGTTTTTAGTTTTCTCTCTTTGTGAGTTACTTCTTTGTTCCCCCACCCCCAAACTATTTACTTTTTTTAAAGATTTTATTTGACAGACAGCACAAGCAGGGGGAACGGCAGGCAGAGGGAGAGGGAGAAGCAGACTCCCTGCTGAGCAGGGAGCCCGATGCGGGGTTCGATCCCAGGACCCCAGGATCATGACCTGAGCCAAAGGCGGATGCTTAACCAACTGAGCCACCCAGGCGCCCCCCAAACTATTTACTTCTTGGTTGTCGAGTAAATGAGTGAACAAGTCTTGTCGTAACATTTACGCTAACGCACGTTTTTAAGACAGTGTCCTAGACTCATTCATTTCTTTGTTTATTCCATGAAGTTATTAGATGCTCGCTACACGCCGGGACTAGGAATATAAAGTTGAATAAGACGGTGTCTTCTTTCAAGAGGTTTGGCGTCTAGTAGGAGCAGACGGACTTTTCTTTAAAAAATAGGGGCAGACAGACTTCCTACGGGTTCCCAGACAGAATCTCTTCGTGTAGAGTGGGAGCATCCAGGAGGAAGTGGCAAGGGTAGGCGAGGAAGGCCTCACGGAGGAGGTAACTCTGAGTGCGGAGAGATGAGGGAGTGCTGGTCAAGGGCTGGGGGTTGCAAGGCCACGGGCTCGCTGTGTCCATCTGCTGAGGCTTCCATAACAAAATACCATGGGCCAGGTGGCCGAGATAACGGAGGCCTGCTTTCTCACAGTTCTGGAGGCTGGGAAGTCCAGGATCAAGGTGCTGGCAGGGTTGGTTTCTGTTGAGGTCTCCTCCTTGCTTTGTCCTCACGTGGCCTTCCCTCCGCTAGGTGTGCTGTGAGGAGTGGGGAGGAGGAGGAGGAGGGCGAGGGAGACAGAGAGGGAGAGAGAGCCCTCCGGTGTCGCTTCCTCTCCTTATAAGGACACCAGCCCTTATAACCTAATTTAACCTTCATTACCTCCTCCTTAATCAGCCATATTGGGGGGTGAGGGCTTCAACATACGAATTGGGGGGGACATAATTCAGTCCATAATGCACACTGACACCCAGGATTCCCTGGCCCCACAGTTCCTCCTGATGCCTCCTCACGGAGGCACCCCACAATCCCTCTGTTCATGCTTGTTTTAGGAGTCCTTTCCCATGCACCCTGCCTGTGCCCAGAAGTCTTAGCGTGGTGACTCAGTGTTTCCAGTCTGTTCCTTGATGTCTGTTCTAAAGAGCATAAGGCTGACACAGCTCCGACTTACAAAACCCCGGGCTTCAGATGTTTCCACCATCATCCAGAGCTGGCCATGGTGGGGAAGCTGCAGTTGCCTCCTTCCCCACCCCAAGGAATCTCCCTTTCCAGGGACTCTCTTCTCTGCCTGGCTCCCAGAGCATTAAGGGCGCAGCACAGTTGTGCACACAGTGAAAAAATGTGACTTCTCCCACTTCTCCTGTAGCAAGTGACGGCAGAATGCAAAACGGATCATATATGTAAAGGCTCTTTGCAAAGTGCAGCGTGCAGTATTCAGTCCATAAATTATTAGAGCCTTTTATCTTTGCAATCATGTTTTCCGGGCGCGTCATCGGACCCTCTCCCATCCCCTGTGTCACCATAGTTAGGTACCCAAAAGGACCTTCACCGGGTCTTCGAGAATTCCCCGAAGCCGCCTTCCCGCTCACACCCACCCTTCTTGCGTGCTTGGGTTATGATGCAGTCATTTTCAATACTAGTCTCTAAATTCCAGCCTTTCTGTGAAGCCTTCCTGGCCCGACGGGGGAGGAGCGAATGACTTCCTTGGGGGGCTTGGGATGTGGGGGCCCCGGGGACGGTCGCGCAGCCCGACTCTGGGTCTGAACTCCCTCCATTACTTACCAGCTGTGTGACCTGGAACAGCCCTTTGTTTTTCCTTCGCCGGAAACCGAGGGTGTGGGTCATCTGGCCCCTAACAGCTGCACTGTTGGCCACGGAGTCTTGCTAACTTGACCCCAAGGCCAGCAGAGAGCTACCAGGGACAAGGGTGGCACAATGCAAGAGGCGAGAGAGAGAAATCCCTCTGGTGTGAAGATTTGTGAGGATGACATGAGTTAAGACACAGCTGGGCCCTTAGAACAACGCTTGGCCCGCAGTGAAGGCTCCGTAGGTTATGTTTCCCCATCCATCAGTAGACATGGCGGTGCACGGCTACGGAGGTGTGTGCTCACTTAGTGGTCCGACCCAATTCCAGAATGTTGCTGGATTGAATTTAAGTTTGCCCAGCCAACCAATACCCATCATGAATGCTACGAAGGCTCCGTGCTCCGTCCCATTTTCTGTCGGATACCTTTCGTCTGTATTGCAAATAATCTCCGGAGAGCCAGCTCACTGGCCCCGTGGAAGCCCATGTGCTTGAGGACAGGGCATGACATTTGAAGACTCAGTGGTACCTGAACATTTGGAGCATGGGATCGGAGGGGCAAACTGAAAAAGAGCCAGTGACGGGAAGCCTTTCTGGCCCAAAAGGAAACCTTGCCTTTTCCAGACCTGAGGCCAGAAGTGAGCACTTCGGTGCTGAAAGGGGTCCGGATGCACAGCTAAAGGGGATTCTTTCCCAGGGTTGGTGGGAAGAGGAGACTTCTTTCTGTCTGGCGTGGGCTCAGAATGGAGCATGCTGGAGGTTAGGCTTGCACAGGTAGCCAGGGAAACACGCAATGCTTTCTCTTTATTGTGTCTGCTGAGTGGTTCTCTTTCCCAGCCTGTGTTGTGTTATGAAAGAGACAAGTTTAATAAACAGATTCTATTTTTATTCCAAGCCACGGCTTAGAAAAGCATTCCGTCTCCCAACCGGGAACCAGGAGCCCCCTTGGCCCTGCGCGCCTGTTACTCTCTCTGCCACCACTTGGTGGTGACATACCGAAGCTTGCAGGGTAGGTCTCAAAAGCCCGTCCGCCTGAAGCCCCACCACCTGGCACCAACGGCTGAGACGGTGCTTCAGACTCTCAAGATGCCTCTGCTCTTAGCCTTACGAGATTCATGTTCGGGGACTGCTTGTCCGATGTGTCCCTTTGACCAGGTGAAGAAGCTGCGTGTTCCCGAGTCCCAGTTCTAGTCTGGTTAGCTGGCAGCTTCCAGCCCTCGGGAACACATAGGCGTATAAGAAAAACAATCCTGCTTCCCCTTAGTTCAACTAAGGCAAGGCTGGAGGATTTCAAACAGAACTTTTCCTTGGAAACAACAGCAAAATATACACAACAGCATAAATAAATGGATAAGCTCACAGGGTTTGGCCGGCCGACCAGGACTTAAGGATGGAACAGCACACCGTGCAGGCCGGCCAGCAGGGCTCCCAGTCTGTCCAGAGAGCCTCGTTTCTTCTCCCACCTTGGAATCTAAGAACCTTGTAGAGCAGATTGGAACGAGGTTAGCCCAGGCTCGATCCCAGAGGAGATCTTATTTATAATTCGTAACCTCCGTATTCCAAAGAAGATATGGGGTAGTTTACGATAATATGTGTGTGTGTGTGTGTATGTTTAAAACCAAAGCTGCTGAAGAAATTGAAAATGTTTACATGTAGACAAGAGCATAAATAGAATATATTAAAGCACTAAATTAATACCATGCTTGAACACCAAATTTAGCGCCAAGAAGAGAATCCTGGGAAACCAGCATGCAGAAGGAACTGTCAGGTATTTACACAGTGACAATAGCTACCAGAAAAGAAAAGGGACATCCCTTTTCAAGAAAAGCTAGCCTTGTCCCGGTCCTGAGTATTTATTGGTAACGGCAGCACGTAATTCAACAGTGATTTCACAGAACACCCAGAAACTCTCTCGTTCAGTTGGCGAGCAATGTTTGTTTGTGTTGATACTACTTTTAGATCCGATGGACGCCTCCTTTCTTCCCAGAATTTGCTCCACAGCTGTGCTGCATCCCCTTCTTGCGGCTGACCTTAGGTCAGGTGGGAAAGCCCCCAAAAGGGGCGTCCCTGTCCCCCCCACAGAGGACACTAGACGGGAATGAGCCTGGCACGGGGGGCGGGGGGGGGGCAGTCAGCACAGCCCCTGGACCAGTGAGCATTGTGCTCTCTGTACGTGTATGCAGGACATATGGAGGATGATTATGTTATTTACTCATTATAAGGAGAACTCGAGATGCACTGGATTGAAAAGAATGCCTATCAACCAGAGATCTGGGACTCGTCGAACAGTGGCTCCTTGACGTTCCTTCTCTATTCAATAGCGTGATGTGATTTTGAGATTTTTCTCCCTTCGGGAAGGAAGCAAATGCAGTTTTGGGTGCACTCAGAAGTCCTGTGATGATCAATGTATTGTCAGCTTGTTGAAATCTTTTATGTGTGTGGCAGCATGTTTGCGGGACAGCTAAGCAGAGGCCGTAATGGGTCTGTGTTTCTCTCCTCTCTTGCACCCAGTACCTGCTCGATCCATATGGTCCAATATGGTTCAGATGGGGGTGGCATTCACCCTTCCTCCTCCTCTCCCCCGCTTCACAGCTGCTGTTGATCCCCATGCCAGGCAGCAGGGTAGGCATTTCACACAGAATCTGGCCTGGTGATGAGTCGAAATAGTGTCCAGGCATAGTTCACAAAGACAGAAGGGCAGGGTCCATTTCAAACCAGGAACAGAAAGCCACAGTGACCTGCCCCACCTCCCTTCCCCCTGGGCTCCGGTCTCCAGAGGAGAGAGCTTTCAGCTCCTCCCACCTGTTTCCCCTGGATCATACTTTCTTACTCCTGAAGAATATGCTTGTACTCATAGCACTCGATCTGATTGCAGTTTGAGATGTCTGCTAACTTCTGCCGTGGAAGATGGACTTAGTTCTTTCACTGGCTGCCCCCCAGCCCCTCACACACACTCCCACTCCTCTCTGCTTCCGACAGAGTTCAATCACAGTTGTTAGGTAGATCACGATTCAGCATTTTCATTTTGACCGTATTGGTGTCTTTAACCGAGCCACGTAGCTTACTATAATTAGATTTCCTTTCTGACACAGTATTTTGGTTTTCCTGGACTTAGTGTCATCTTTTCCCTTTGCTTATCCTAACTCTTGCCCTGACTTGCCACAGAGCTAAGAAATGCCTGTGGATCTGTGAGATGCACATCAGATAATCCATCTTGCCCATATTCTGCTCGGGAGTCAGCCCTCCTGGGCCCCCAGGCTTCCGTTCCAACCCAGACTTCGAGCTCTCCAGGCCCCCTGCCCCTCCGCTACTATGGGACTTCTCTTCGATGTCTTCTTGAGACTGTTCATCCCCTCGCTCTCCCGTCAGAGCCCCCTTTCTTGGAACTCGTATCTTCTTCCTTGGTTTACCTCCTCATGTGATGGAGCACAGCCTCTAGCTCTCTGATGGGGACTGCCTGCGAAGCACATTTCTCGAGATATGGCATGTCTGAAAACATCTCTGTTCTGCCTCTCGCAGTTAACGGATCGACTGCGTATAGAATTTTCGGTTAAAGATGATTTGTGCTCAGAATGCTAAAGGCATCTTTCATTGTCTTCTAGCTCCCAGTGTTGCTACCGAGAAGTCCAGTGCCATTTTGACTCCTGAGCCTTGTTATATGTCCTGCTTTGCTTTTAAGAGCTTTTCCTTAGCATGAATATTCTAAATTTCACGCGGAAGGCCTTTGAGTAACGCCAGTCCCCTGTCCTGGTGTTGGGGACTTGGTGGACCCTTCCGGCTGGAATTCGTGGCCTTCATCCTGAACATTTTTTCTTCTGTTATAGCTTTGATAAGTACCTCCTCTCCTTTTCCTTTCCTTTCCTTCTGGCACATTCTATGTTCATGGTTGGATATTGGGCCTCCTGGTTTAATTTGTTCATTTCCTTGTTTTCTCTCCTGTTTTTCATTTCTTTGTGTTTTTGTTCCTTTCTGGGACATTTCTTCAGCTGCTTCTTCACATCCGTCCCTTGATTTGCTTTATTGCTGCCGTCTTATTTTTGTAACTTGGGTTTTCTGATTTTTAAATGTTACTCAGTTCTGGTTTCAGAGACACAAAATATTTTAGTAGACATTGTATCTCTCAGGATATTAATTAGTGTTTCTTTGATGGCTCCTTCTGTTGTTTGCTTTATCTTTTCTCTCAATTCTTTTTTCTGGTTTGGGGGGGTGGTTGGCAGGGAGAAGGGGGATGATGGGGGGGTTGTTCTCTTTTTCTCTTCCGTCAAATGTCTAGTGATGCTTGGCTACCCATTACTGTTTAAGAATGAAACACCAAAAAGACACCCAAAAGTTATGTATGCATTGGTGGGGTCTGTTGAGTTGTAGGTTTCCCCCAGAGGATGATCAGACAGGGAAGGACCGAGTCATTTTATTGGGGACCCCAGATGTCCCCTAGCATCTGTAGGTTTTTTCTCTTTGGTAGGGCCCTTTCTGCTGAGAGGAGACCTATAGTCTCCTGCCTGGTGAACAGAAGCTTAGCCAGCAGCATCTGGGAGCCCAGTAGGGGGACGGGACAGCCAGCTCTCCGGTCCACATGAAAGCTTATATGTAATTTCCCTATTTTCAACCTCTCACCTAATCTCTTCCTTCTCCTGTGCCTGCTACCCCCGTGTTTACAACTCCTCTGGTCCACTTTCTCCACTGAACCTCTTTCCCGAGGGGATAGTGGGGAGGTAGCTGCCTGGTTGTAGGGGGGTGACGGAAGGGGGTCTGGGGTGTAACTGGGGCTCATGTCGTTTGTAACCAGCCCCCCTGTTTCCAGCTCTGCCTTCAGAACTACCTGGTGCATCCCCATCCCTGAGCCTTTCCAGGGACCTGGCGTACCAGTCAACTTCCCACTTCGGATTCCCAGCCCCATCTGTTGTTTATTTCATTTGTGCTCTATCCTTGTCCACTGACTGTCTTCCAGCATTTTACTGACATATCTGAGTGGATATCACCTTCTCCCCTGTTCTTTTGGTTTATAGATGAATCCCCTTCTTCCCCCTTTAGGGGGGGATGGCGTGGGCAGTGCAGCCGTGGGTATTCGGTTTTACCGAAGTCAGCACGTTACATACATCATCCTCCCCAATGTCCGTTACATCCCCTCGAGGTAGTAGGTGGTCTTATTCCCATATCTCAGCTAAGGAGTGCAGACCCCGAAAGGTCAAGGCCCTCTGTCAAGGTCACATTGGCTGATCAGGGGCAGAGCTGTGATTCGAGTCCAGGTATGCCTCTGAAACCCGCTCTTTTGACTACATCACACTTCTTCTGATGCTCTGGGATTGTTCAGGGATTCCTCTTTACCACACTGAACAGTATTAATCAGGAACACATACCACACACAGTCCCAAGGGGCCAGCCAACAGAGCGTTTTTTTTACCTTCCCTTTGTTCCCCGAAGCAATTATTTCTTTATTTCATTTCAAGACCCGGCCTCTGCAGCTGCTGCGGACAGCTTAGAGTTGTCTGAAGGCTGAAGACCAGAACCAATACCGTGCACTTACAAGCCATCAAACTTGAAAGATGTGTTGAGGTGAAATATCACTGCAAAGCCTCCCCACCACCACCACCACCCCTTTTTTAGGTGCCTTTTCTTTCCAAACTGAAAGAGAACCATTTGTACTCGTCATGCGTAAGAATCTTCAGTTCTGGCCGCATTCAAGACGAGATTTTTATTTTTTAATTTTTTTATGTTTTGTAACTGCCCACCCGAATGAAGCAGAGAGTATGGTCTTCCAAAGCCAAAATAATGGTGTGTTGCGCATCGATATTTACAAGTCAGAGATGAGTGCCTGCGTGTGGGCTGAACCGTGTACCCTTCCTTGTCCCTTTTGGAGAAGCAGCCTGCCTGTGCTAGCAGTTAAATAACTTTGTTTTCATACGGAATATTTAAGTTGCAGATGTGAGCCATGTGGGCAGAGGTTTGATCAAGACAGCTGAACTGCCCGGGTTCTTTGGGAGTTCAACCGCTTGGTTCGACTTGGTTAGACTGACTTCATGGGGAAGCATTCGAGTGTAGTTGTTCATCCCATTTATGATCTTGCCCTATTTTTTTTTTTTTTTTTTTTTTTTTTAGCCCTTCCAAGTCTGATATTTCCCTTGGCGTTCCCAGAGAGAGAGGTCCACACAGTTACTGGCAAGGGTGCAATGCAGGAATATGGGGTTTCCAGAAGTTCGTTACAACTTTTCACAAGTATTGAGTAAAATTAGTCATGTTTGAAGGGAAAATGTGAAGGTATTGTTTGTCTTTAAAGTATTTATTTTTTCCGGGCACGAATGCCCTAGCAACTGTTGGTGAAGACAGGTTTATTTCAAGCAGACTTTGTAGTAAGCGGTGTGTTCGTTCCTGACCAGGCAGTGGACGTGTGACAGCTTTATTTGTGACTTTCAGGCGTGATAGCCCCAAGCCATGACCCTTCCAAAAGACATTCTGCCTCTTTTCCCCGAGGCGATCGCTGTTTCTGACTACCGGCGGCCGTTGTACCCCTCGGCGTCCTAGATCCGCCCCTGCGTGGGGCCACATAGGCATCTTGGTGTTTGCAGTGCTTTGGCCTTAATCCTGGCCGCTGCTGGAGGCCGGCCTTGGAGAAGTGGCCCAACTAGGTCAGATCAGGAACGACAGGAAGCAGTCCCGAGCCCTGGGCAGACCGAGATGTTCCGGATGCCCAAGCTTTGTATCAGTACTTCAGACCTTTCCGGGGCTTCCTCCTGATTCTGGTTGTTTGTGTCCAGCGCTCAAGTCTGCAGCACAAGGGCAGTGTTTCTGTCAACCAGATGTTGCCTGAGGTGCTCCTTGAAAATGCAGATTGCCGAGCCCCAACCCAGGCTTAATGAACCTCCCGCTCCCCGTTGTGGGGCCTGAGAATCAGCTTTTCCCTCCCAGCACCATCACCCCCCTCCTCCACCCCCAGGCCCACCCCCATGATTCTTAGGCAGATCATATTATCCAGGGACATATTTTCCAAATTTCCTTAATGATAAGAATCACGTGATAGTCTTTCTAAAAATACAAATTCCTGAGCCCCATCCCAGATCCACTGGCTCAGGATCTCCAGCGGGGTGGGCCCAGGAAGCAGGGAGAAGGGAACCTAGCATTCCAGAAGACTCAAGATCCTGAGGCCAAGGTTGCCTGCTGGAAACCATCAGAGGAAAGAAACCAAGCCCCACCCATGACTTTGAAAGACTTTGCATCTGGTAATTAAAAGACAGCTAGAGACGTAGAAACTAGCAAGACTGAGGGCAAGTCAAACCAGAAAGTTCCTTCAGTTACTTCTCCCCATTTACCTGTTACATTTCTGAGAATCTTTAAAGCTTCCTAATTCTGCCAAGCTGAAGTCAAGATATAAAGTCAGTCCTTATTTTCTGCTGGTGAAAAGAAAGATCTGGGGGCAATTTTAAATTTATTTTCTTTTCACTAATTATGTCAAAAAGTACATTTCACTTGCCTTGACTTCTCAAAAGCAAGGTAGCTTTTTATGCTTTTAAAGAAAAAATTTTTAAACACCTGCCACTTCTCGTATCTTCTGAAGTTCTCAACTTTGCCTATATGGAAACTGTGAGCCTCGAAGGTCCGAAAAAACATGTATTGTTTATCTCTGTCTCCCCTGGGTGCAGTTTGACGCCTAGCATGTGAAATGAACGCTTCATGGATTCAGAGGAATATATTTTATTTTCCTTGCTAGGTGTATTTTCTTTAGCTGGAGACTATCAGTGTGAAATTTAAGCTTTTTTTTTTTTTTCGTGAGGCCTCTCACATGTGCTTGATTATTGGTTTATTAATTTGAAGATTTATGGAGGAGCAAAATGTTGACTTTTTTTCTTCCAAAAAAAAAAAAAAAGTCAAACCGAGAGACAAAACATACAGTTGTACATACCTGCAAAGAGATGTCCAGATCCCCTATATCCTGCTGAGGAAATTTCATTGCATAAATGGGTTACTATTAGTTGATGGAAAAATTAAGTTAACTGGAATCCCCAGTTCGCCAATCGTGCCAGCTAACTGAGGTATTAGCGTCCTGTTTAAACTCTCAGAGCTATTAAATTAAATGGTCATGACACGAAACCTCAGAAAAGTCTTATTGTTGTCTAGAAAGATTGTGTACAGGTGTGGCTGGTCTGCTTTAGAATAAAAAAGGCTTCAGTATTCTCAGAAATCATTTCCTCTCCTGAGGAAATGCACCATAGTAAAATAGTCTTTTCCAGTAGAGTAATTGCTGGCTTTCGGCTTCAAAAGAAAATCCTTGAATATTATTCAGGTTACTGTTTCCACCAGGCTCCGCTGAATGGATAGCCGTTTTGCGTTTGATTAATAAAATTATTCCAGAAAATTAAAGGAACTCTGGTTTAATCCTTACAGACAGAAGTTGTTGGAAACATTTAGCTGCTCAAGAAAATTGTTTTTAATTTTAAAAGACGCGTGCGGTTTAAGCTTATAGAATGAAGGGGATCCTTCGGTGCGTTGCAAAAGCTCTGCGTGGCAAGTTGGCATGCTGAGTACTTTCCTTGAGTTTATATTTTCACCCCATGAAATGAAAACCTGGAGAATTTTATTGCAAACGCAGAAGGTTAAATATTTATAGAAAGGAAGAAAACTCCTTCATATAAGAAAAGGCATTTCTAATTATCCACAGCTTTTTGTCAGCGTAAAAAATATTCTCTGATGGTGAAGGGTTTGGAAGTTACTCTGGGCTGCCCTGTGAGCTTCGTAAGATACAGTCTTTCAGATGGTAATCACCTGGAGGTCACAGTCAGTTTGGGGATGTGTATTTGCGAACACCCCATTTTTCCTTTTGAGGATACCTGTGCGATTTCCCGGACTGCCTTACCCCGGCCCCCCAGCCCCTCCCTAGTCTCTATACCAACCACAGAAGCGCTTTTTCCCACCTGGGCTGGCATCTCGGATACCCATTTGCCACAAGATAGATACATGCATTTCTCTAGTTTGGGTAGAGAAAAAAAAAATTCATCCCCATAAAGCCACTCTCTCATTTCATAGATTCAAATTTGCAAGTGTAACTCTTGCTTAGACTTTTCCTTCAGATTCTTTTGGTTGGATAATCTGCCACAGGTGATCAAGAGCGCCTCACTTCTGCTCTTCCTGGCCAATAGGTTGGCCAAAGGAGTGTCAAGTAGAGAAGAAAAGCTAGCTTTCCTTTGGCTGACCTTTTTTCCGTACGCGCCGATAAACAGCTGAGTGTAAGGATCAGGACGATGAAGATGGTTATAGGTTAAGAAAACAGACCCCACATACACTCGTGTCGTTGATAAAAAGGATGGCTTTCAGTCACTTGCTTTTCTCTTGACAACTGTCTTACCATACTTGGAAACAATATCATGTCTGAAGGAATATAACGAATGAAGGAGCACACTCCCAGATGTCAAAGAGGAGAGAGATTATAGTAAGAAAATGTCATCAGTCGGGACGCCTGGTGGCTCAGTCGGTTAAGCGTCTGCCTTCAGTTCCTGGGGTCCTGGATCAAGTCCCGAGTTGGGCTGTCTGCTCAATTCATGAAGACTTTCATCCTGTCAACTAAAAAAAAAAAAAAAAAGACTTTTCGTCCTGATTAAACCTATGGACATTGTAGGATCTGGATTTGAAATAGCAGTTGATATTAAAAGGGGAATGACTAAAACCTGTTTAGACAGGTTTATTTCAAGCCTCTTCCCCCCTGCTCATGCTTTCTCTCTCTGTCTTTCAATAAATAAAAATCTTTAAAAAAAGAGGGGAGGGAGGGGGGAAGGAAGGAAGAAAGGAAGCAAGGAAGGAAGGAAAGGAAGAAAAAAGAAGAGAAGAGAAAAGAGGCATCGAGTGCCAACCAACAGTTTATCAAATATACAAAAACATAAAATGAATATCTGGGAGTCTTGGGGTAGAGGGGAGAAAACCGAGAAGCAACATCAGACTGCCTCTCTGACAGAACGTGGGAAGACCCCAAAGAGGGTCTCTCCAGGGAGGCCTTTACCAGCCATGGATGCCAGACCCACCCCCGAGCCCTTTTACCACTTTGAGAATCACTCCAAGCTATATGTCTGTTTCACATTTGGGATATATAAAGTAGGTGTGGTTCTGCCTCCAAGCCCCCCACCAAAATAGGAAAATTTCCCCCAGTGGCTTGCTAGCCCCAAAGACAAATTCTCTATAATCCCAGTGGAAGAAAAGCAATACTGTGCTGTCAGAACTTGCTTGAAATAATCCCCAAGATGTCCAAACTTGGGCTCGTGATCCTCTCCAGCCCTGCTTTTTCTTCTTTGTTTTCTGTTTTGATGAGCAGACCCACCGACCATTCCGTTTCTCAAGCCAGACACTCAGGAGTTGTCCCGGGCTCTTCCCTCTCGCTCAGCCCCCCATATCCCATCTGATGCCAACTTGTGTTGGTTCTCCATCCTCAGTGTCTGTAGAAGCCATGCGCCCCTGTCCATCTGTCCTTTGGACGCCTGTCATCTTCTGGGTCCTCCTGTTGTTTTTTTTTTTTTAAGATTTTTTTTTTTTAAAGATTTTATTTATTTATTTGAGAGAGAGAGAATGAGAGAGAGCACATGAGAGGGGGGAGGGTCAGAGGGAGAAGCAGACTCCCTGCCAGGCAGGGAGCCCGATGCGGGACTTGATCCAGGGACTCCAGGATCATGACCTGAGCCGAAGGCAGTCGCTTAACCAACTGAGCCACCCAGGCGCCCCTCCTGTTGTTTTCCTGACTCATCTCCTTGTCTGCAGAACTGCCCCCTTCCAGTGCCTTCTCTACACTGAAGCCAGGGTGAGCTTTGAAGACCATGGACTTGCTCTTGTCAGCCCTTCCCTCCACCACCACTGCTCCCCACTAAGCCTTCCAGAGATTCCCCACAGCCCACATTCCTTGTGACAACACTTAGGGCCCCCTGTGATCTTCTGTCCCCCTCATCTCCTGCCCACACACGTCCACACACAACTGCAGCAAACATCACACAATTACCATTTTGTGCCTCTGAGTTAATTTCCTTAGAATCTACTCCACTTTCTTCACCTGAGCCCTTGGGTTCCTTATCTGCAAAATGGGAATGGTCTGGTTGCCTCACAGTAATTCGGCAGGTTCCTGAAACATCCTGTTTCTATTTTTAATATAACTGAGTTAAATGTTTGTATTAGTTTGGAGAGAGTTGACATGCGCATAGCCTTAAATCTTCCCATCCAGGAACATGGGATGTCTCTTTCTCTCTTTATTTGAATATCCCTTTATAGGCCTCAAGAACATTATAGAATTTCCAAAATATCAGTCCTGTCCATTTTCTTAATTCCTTTATTCTCTGTTCATTTGTTTAGTTATTAATCAATTTTTCCATAGTGTTTATGACTGCCTCATAAGAAGGGGTTGGAGTTTTATCAGTGTATTTGTTTATTCATTTTATCAGTATATCTGTTAACTGACCTCTTTAGCTCAGAGAGGTTTTCTGTTGGTTATTTTGTTATTTCCAGGTTAGGTGCTCCATCACTTGCAAGCAATCATTTGTTCTCTTCTGGTTCTTGAAGGGAAACTAAGGAACAGTTATGGTTTGGCTTTGAGTTGACAGTTAAGAAGAAGGGGGTTGACTTGGGTTCCTAGAAGGAGAGGGGGACACTGGATTGCTCTGTGGCAGGAAGATGGTGAGAAGTTCATAGTTTCTTGCCTGCTACAAGGCAGCTGGCTGTGAAAGCAGAGAAGATGACTTGGAAGGTGTGTCGTTGGTATTTGTACTAATACACGGTTTCGACATTACTGTAGTCTCCAGGACTCTGACCATCGGAGCTAGTTCCCAACACTGGAGAGCTGTGAAACCTTTAGATAAATTGCTTAACTCTTCTGAGCTTCAGGTTCCATCGTTGTCATCATGATCACGGTCATTGTCACCATCATCCTCATCATCATGGTGCTATCAGTTCGCAGGACTGTTATGGCGGTAGAGATGGTGTATCTGAGACTGTGGGCACAAGGCTTGGCACACGGGAGACCCTCAGTCCTGAATGTAGATGCTGCTCAGTGACAGAGCCAGACATCTCCCTTCAGGCCCCCTCCACCAACCCTTGGCCTTGGTCTCCCGAGTCCTGAAGCGCTGTGTTCCCTCCCGCCACCGCCCACCCTAACCTCCTCCTGATATTGCGCCTCTTCTGTCCCTGCTGCTCTGCCTCTCCCGTGACCTTTCCTCCCAAAGCTCTTCTTTGGCCTTTTGATCTGTAACCATCCCTACGGCACCAGCCAAGACCTGTCTGCTGAGCTCCAGATTTCTACTGCACACCCACATGCTTATTTGAGATCTCAACCGAAATCCCTCTGCAGCCGATCCAGAAGCCCCTGGTTTTCTCCCTTATCCAAAAGGAAGCCTGGTAACTCTGTTCTAAAATATTGTTCAAATCCGTGCATCTCCACCACCACCTCCCTGTCCCATCCTCTCACCTGGAAGCCATCTGTATTGGTTCTCTCAGAAAGGTCTTGTTGACTTGACTTGTACGCAGAGACGGGACAATCCTGTCCAGTCTCCTCACAGTGGTGTAAATGACTTCATAACATAAATGAGATGTTGCTGCTCCCTGCTTAAACCTAGCAATGGCTTCCCTTCTGCTTAGAATAAAACCCAGTGCCTTACCGTGACCCCCAAGGCCCTGTAAAACTTAGCCCCTGGCTTTCTTACCAAACTCACCTTGATTTCTGTCCTTGTCATTGGTCAGTTCCCCATGTGTCCTGTGCTTACTACTCCCTCCAGCTGGGATGGTCTTTGCCCACCTTGTCTTGTGACTAGATCCTTCACCTGACCACTCCATTAACATACTTCTTATCGTAGCACCTTGTTTGTTTCTTCCTTAACATTTATCTATGATCTGTGATTGTTTCACTGTGTGATTATTTGAATGTCTGTCTCCCCCATTAGCATGTAAATACCTTGGGGCCAGGTATGGCGTCCATCTTGACCATTGTTCTGTTCCCAGCATCTAACATGGTACCCGGCATAGAGTGGGTTAGTGATGGGTGGAGGATGACTGGCTCTCTTCTCTCTGTTCAGCCTAGACTCCATCATGAGCCCTCACTAGCCTTCACCAGCTGTCATTTCTGGCTGTTTCTTCTCTTTTACCTCCGCCCACGTCCCTAGGTCCAGAAAGCTCCAGGCTTCCTCATTTGAGAAAAAGTGGTAGGGACATTCTCCAGAGTGACAAAGAAGTTAACCAGAAAAGAGTTTGCTCTGTACTTACCTTAATTCATGAAGACTTTCATCCTGTCAACACTCTGTCAATTAAAAAAAAAAAAAAAAAGACTTTCATCCTGATTTAACCTACGGACGTTGTAGGATCTGGATTTGAAATAGCGGTTGGTATTAAAAGGGGAATGACTAAAACCAGTTTTGTTCAAGTCTTAGCTATTTCACTGATGGCTCTAAAAAGTCTTAATTTCAAAAGTGACGGAAAGCCTTCCAACCATCTCGCTGATGACCCCAAATTTTGCAGCTAGAAATGTGTTCCTTTAGTCAAAATCTGTTTTTTAAGTGCATATATCTGCAGTGTGACATAGATGAGCTGTATACGAATTAAACTTTTGTTCCTTGGGCGATCTTTCAGCTGGGGACAAAAGAACAGAGAACCACTCATATTATGATCCCCCCAAAAAGGTGGATTTATCATAAGGACACCAAGCAAGTCCGCGTTGCTCCTTATTTCCTAGTTCAAAAAGAGAAAAGAATCTTTTTACTCAGCTGAGCTTCATGTGCCGGGTCAGAAGCTGCTGGCCAGCCTGTGGATCGGGTTACCTCTGAGTGCCCAGGTCACTATGGCTCGATGGGTGGGATCCTGAGGTATAACCATGGCTCATCCTCAACCAGAGCCTAGATCAAAACAGAGCCCGTCTGAAGGGGCTGTAGGTACACCACGAAACATGTCTGGTGAAGCCTTCGCCGTGGGGGAAGCACATGTTCATTGAGCACTTACCCAACAAATATACCTACTGCTATTATCCCTGTTCTGTGGGTGAGGCCCAGACAGGTTAAGTAGCTTGCAGATGGGGAGTGGGACAGTCAGGATTTGAACCCAGGCCGTCTGGCTCTAAAGCCCTGGGCTTCACCACTCCTTACACGTCACTGGCACCGTCCAAGTAAAGACAAGACGATAGCATATGGTAAGTGGTTGAAGGGGCGAGAGGCAGAGAGTGGTGGCTCCTGGCATCATGGGGGCCAGCCCTTTATTTAGTCAGCTCCAGACCAGGAAGTGAGAGCCAAGGGAAAGGAGTCCCCATGATGCATGGGGTGAGAGTGGACACTTGCTGAGGAGGAGACCCAAGAGATCTGGATCAGCCACTCAGTCCTGCTGGGCTGGAGCTGCGGGGCTGTCTGTGTGATCAGAAGCAAACATTGTCGGCAGATCACTGACCGTAGTAGCCACGTACCAAAGACTTTGGGGGTCCCCATGACCTAGGGACGTTGTAAAGAAAACGTTGAATTTTATAAGACTTTTTAAAGCAAATATGAATATCATCCATAAATCTGGGGGGTTTTCAAGGGACACTTACTGGTAGAAGTGGGTGAACACGACAAAGCCCATATCAGATCCCTTCTAGAACATTGGTCGAGACCTTACGGACGCTCAGTCCAGCAGGCAGGTGACAAATCGGAACAGGAAGGCCTGTTAGTCTTAGAACAAGGCCAGATGAGGTCGAAATGCAGAGTGGCAGCCTGGCAGGGCTAGACTCCTCGGCAAGTTTGACCATCTTAATAGGAGAAGTTGCTTTCTTGCAGAGAAGTCCCGTGACCCACCGGTTATGGTCATTTCTCCAGACGCAGCATGAGACCGGGATGATACAGTGTGGGTCGTGACTCAGTGACCCCCATCTCACACTCCTGTCGCTAAACAAGGACAGAAAAGCAGCAGCTCCCCTGCTCCCGGAAACCGTCGGCAGGGACCACTTAGAGCAGATTGCAGGGCCACCAAGCTGAGGTCTGGCCACGTGAACACGCGCCTTCTCCGTGACAAGCCTGAGCAGCTTGGATTTCCAGTGCGAGACTCGGAATGAGTGGGAAGTCGCCAAGGCAGCGAGGCCTCAGGCCAATTATGCAATTAGCCAAGAGTCGATGCTGACCTCCACGTTTGTTTAGATAAATTTTGAAATCATCAGCGAGCTCTTGAGCCAGATTCTGCCTCTGTGAGGAGAAAGTCAAGACTGTATAAAGCTGCATAGTGCCATGCCGTATGGGGGTGTGGGACGAGTTCGGCCTCCCACCCCGCGGGCGGGAGCAGAATCCTTCCACGGAGAGACCTCTGGCTGTGTGTGGCCTGGCTTGGTCCTCCTGGGGGGCGGGGGGGGGCAGGGGAGGGTGGCCCCCAGGGCCCCACTTCAGGGCTCCTCCCCGGGCCCCCCATCTGAACTGATAGAGGGGACATTAATGAGCAAAGACTGGTGCTCCAGGAGAGGAGGAAGGCTTTTAGCCCCTTCATTCCAAGAAGATGACCTTTTGGACCCAGCCAGGAGAACTGGGCTCTAGCTGCTTTCATTCGAGGCATCCAGAGTGCTTCCCACGTATCTCATTTATCCTCATGACATCCCTGAGAGGTAGGTTTGTTTGGGATTTATACAAAGTTATGATTATGCCTATAGATTCCAGTTCCTACATCTGTGTCATTCTAAACCCCGAGTCTCATCCCCATCTCACTTTTCCTAACATAACTAAGCCCTTTGGGGGGGACGAACCGGCCCAGGCTTTAGGCTCGCCAAAGGGTGACCTCCCCTTCCTTTCCTTTTTTGTTGTTGTTAAGTTTGATTTATTACTTCGCATTCTAGCCAGGCTCGATGGATGTTCAGAATATTATAAATAATGTGGATTGAAAAGGCCGTGCTGAAATGTTTATTGCATTCTTAGAAAGAGAACAAGGAATGGCGGGCATGGGGAGCTTGGCCATGGCCAAGGAGGGGCGTGCGGGGCGGCGGGGGGGCAGGTCTTGCTCCGAGGGTATTTTAGTGTTTCAATAAAAGCGCTCTGAACAGAAGGGACTTCTATTCTGGTCCTGCTATCAAGAATGCAGAAGCGTTCCAGCGGGTGTAAAGAATCCCCTTCAAGAATGTGAGGCCCATAAGGAACTAATCGGTAGACATTCCCTCTTTCACTTCCTTACCCACCGTGCTGGAGGAGGGCTGCTAGCAGATGGGCTGCCCATGCTTCAGGACCAGCTATCCAGCGGGCCAGCTCTGGGGCACCCTCTGGGAGCTGCGTGTGGGTGACAGCACCCCCTGTGGACTTCCCTCCCCCCACCCCCCAGGGCGCCCTGTGTGTGCGCGCGCAGGTGAACCTTTGCTCTTTGGGTGTGCTAGAAATACGGGCATCGTCCAAGATCAGGAGGACCCGTGATGCGGGAGAGTGAGCGTCACAGTGGCCCCGTCCACCTCCAGCCATCGTGTTGGAAGCTGGGATCCTCCCAGCTCCTCCCTGCTGTCCTTGTCACCTCTGGTGCTTTTTCCTATCTTGGGCCTTCCCTCAGGCTTCCCTGAGAAGGAGAGTCAACGTTGCTTAGCAGCGCAGACCATCTGGGTCAACCCAATGCTAAATAGGAAGTCTGGCAGTCCGTGGAGATGGCTCTGTGTGTTCTGAGCAAGGCAGTCTTGGCCATCCCATCTGCTGCTGGGGTCCCGCCGACCGCCGCAGAACAGAGCTCTCTCTGTCGAGAGGAAATGGGGCGGGGGTCGTATTGGCGGGGGACAGGGGCGTTGTGACAGCCAGTGAGTTTTGTGCATCAGACACAGCCCAGGCTATATACCTCTTCCTCACCAGGCTGAGTGTCATCAGCAGGAAGTCATTGGGTACCTGCTTTGCCCCCAGGACAGTGGCCCTCCTACCGGCTGGGGACCCCCAGACCCTTCATCTTCATAGTGCCGAGCGAAAGCACAGCCCTTCCTGGCATGTTAAGAGTTGATATTTTACTTTACGGGCTGGAGAACTTCTGGTGAACTTTTGATCCTGCCTTCTAAGACATCGTTCCCAAATGGTAGCGCCAGAAGGATGGTGTGGAGGGCTTGTGACCCCCAGCTTCCCGGGCCCCACCTCCGGAGGTCTGGACTCAGCAGGTGTGACACGGGGACTGAAAGTTGCATCTCGAACCATCTCCCCGCGGAGGGACTGACACCCCAGCGATCACACAGGTGTAACACTGCTCCAAACGCCAACCTAGCGTCTCCGTTGTTAGGTAACTTTAGGTGATTTCCTTCTCAGGAATGTCTGCAAATAGAGAGGGATAAAAAGTTACAGAGAATGGTTAAAATGTGGGCTGTTCGTTCAATACAGAGGATCCACCCTGCTGAAAACTCTGAGTCCAAATCCTCCGTGTTAAAAAGAAACCCTTGGGCCTCTAATACAATCCCAGCATTTCACTAAAATGTGACTCTATGGATTTATTTGAAGGATGCTAGTAGAATATGTTCTTCTGGAATTTTATATTCAGATATTAACCACTTAGGGTTAATATGTTGATTCTGAGTTTGGCAGGACCAACTGTACTTACTTGTATCCCCTTACAATTCTTAGAACCAACACTCCATAATAACCCGTTTTATGGATAGTTTATATATACTCTTCCATTCATTCATTCAACACATATTCATTGAGCACTTAGTATGTGCCAAGTCCTATTCCAGCTGCTAGAATATCTCCACATTAATTATCATCAAGTAAAAGTGCCATTTGAAATCCACACTGCTGACTCTTCATACCCCCAGGCAATCAATATTTGAGTCTAAATGATGAGCTGCTTTCCAATCAACCAAAACACAAGTGCATAACACAGTTAAGTGTGCATTATATGACATCTGTGCTGGGCGCCCGTGGATAACATCATGGGGACAAGAGTCGTGGCAGTGCATGGCCTGTCTGTCCTCTCAAGAATTTACAGACGATCAGGGAAGGGCTGTGCTTCCCATGAACCCAATCGATTGTTAATTTACCCGAGTAATGGACTAATTTCTGTAACGTGTGTGTTGGGGATGCAGAAGAAGCCAAGGAAAAGCAGTCCTAGGGTCCCTTGGGCACGGGAGAGGAGGTGTCACTGGGGAGGGAACGTTTTTGAGCCGAGGCCAAAAGCCAGCATCTGTGTGTTGGGTGAGTGGAAACCGCGGAGGGCTCCGGAGCAGTGTGAACAACCCCAAGCCAAGGCACGGAGGTGTGAGAGATCGTGGAGCACCGAGCGGGAGCAGCCAAGGTGGGAAAACTGGATCCTCGCACTGGGAATGTGTCATAATTCAACTTTGCTATTTGGCCTTGAAATGATTGCTGAAATTATCTGACAGACCAAGTTCAGTGTAAGTCAACAAATGTTTCAAAGCCAAATCTGACATTTTGGATCGTCTGTACTACTTGTTTCCAAAAGACTGGATCAGGAGAAGCTGATGACATCATTGCCACGTTATCCTCAAACACCTTTTATTATTTGCACCAACGACACGCATCTGAAAGGCAGGTCTATTTTGTGCTTGGCTTGTGACCACGGGCACTTACCTGGTGTTGGCACAAACGGGCTAACTGGTGAGGCCTGGGACACTCAGTTCTGTCATCAAGATGGCCTTTCTCGGACTGTATCTTCGTCCACACTGACCACCTTCAGGGGAAGAGAGAGGAGGACTTCTCCTTAGGTCGCCTTATCCCCGAAAATGATATAAGCCCCCTTTCTTATGGACGGCACCCCAGGCAGATTTCCCCTATTTTGCGCTCTGAATCCTTGGGCCTCAAATACTTCTCTGTTCATCCTTCTTGCCAACAGAATCCTTGCTCAACACTTTTTAGGCTGGCTGTGTTTGTGCTAGAGTGTTTGAAAAGTGAGGGAGGGTAGTCCCGTCCTCCTCAGGGGTCCCCTTTCCTCCTGGTGTTGGTGTTGTCTAGTGGGAGGATGCGGCAGTGTTGGCGACCAGAGGGACTTGCGGATAGGGTGCAGACCGAAGCGTCTTCTGTCCAAAGAGTACAGATTGTGAAGGCCTCTTTTGTAGCCAGAACAATTTCCGGCAGGAGTCATGGCAGCTGATGTCAGTTGAGAACGTGCCACGGGCCAGGGAGGGTGCTCAGCACGGAGCATCCTACCTCATTTCGTCTCCGTGGCAGCTCTGGGAGCTGAGGGCTGGTGTTCCCCCCGATTTTAGGCGCAGAGGATGGGGTCCCTTCCCCAGACGCCAGAGCCATGGTGTGAGGCAGGCTGCGCCACTGAACTGAGGGATCATGATGTACGTTCTGGCTCTTTGGGAAAAGACTTCGCTCTTCCAAGGAAAGGACCATGTCGGGCAGCTCTCTCCAGCCCTTACTGCTTCTTCCTCCCACGGCTCTTACCGGTCGCGTTTCTCCTCTGTGGCTCTTGGTTGTACAGGGTCCATGTCACCTCGGAGGCCAAAGGAATGCTGAGCTTGGGGGGGCAGATGCGGCCTCGGGGTTGACAGAGTGGCTGACCACCTGACGCCCCAGAAGTGGTACTGGCAATCCCCCTGAAATGCATTCACCCCAATTCTTCCAAACTTCTGGTGACCCCTGGTGCCTACCCCCTCCTCCTCCTTCTGCAGCCAGAGCCTGGCTTCCTCTAGATTTCAGCAAGCAGCGGGGGCCAGCGCCCCTCTAAAGTGAACCGGCCTCCCCCAAAAAAGACAGCAGCCATCTGTTTCCGAAGCACACTGTTCATTTGGGCACAGAGCTGTCAGAACAGGCCGTATGGGGAACTCGTCCTGGAAAGTGCCGGCGACCCACTGACAAGGTCTGCCTCGCCGGCCCGCCTTTTTCAGCGCTCCAGAATAAGTCCCCTTTCTGTTTCCACTTGTCATGACGTCACCCGTCATTCCAACCAACTTTCGTCATGTGTTATTGCTGAGCTTACGTGTTACTAGCGTTCAGGGATGGCCGTTTCCTGATGCCACGTAGGAAGGCACCCTCATCTTACCCGCAACACGTTTCCAGATCCCACTGTGGGATGGCTGTTTTCTGGAAAGTATTAGCACTCCCTCCCGCTTTTGCCCCCAGAACCGGAGGGAGGGGGGATCTGTGCCTCTGAGCTACCAGCTAGCAATCACAATGGGAAGAGAGAAGCTTTGTTCTTCTCTGTAGCCCTTTGCACCTTCGGGTACACTATGTAATTTACTTATTTTGGTCTTTGTCTGTCTTTACCCACTGTACCCCCCCCCCCCCCCCCCGCACGCATGAGCGCACACACACAAATAGCAACTCAGTGAGGGCAGGGATTTTTGTCTTTTTGTTCGCTGCTGTATCCCCAATGACTAGAACAGTGCCTGGCACTCTGTAGATCGATCAATCGATATTTGTTAAATACATCAAAATCCAGGGACGCCTGGGTGGCTCAGTCAGTTGGGCATCTGCATTCAGCTCAGGTCCTGACCCCAGGGTCCTGGGATCAAGCCCCACGTCGGGCTCCCTGCTCGGTGGGGAGTCTGCTTCTCCCTCTCTCTCTGCCCCCTGCCATGCTCCCTTCTCTCTCTCTCTTAAATAAAGAAATAAAATTCTTTTAAAAAGATAAATAAATCAAAATCCATTGTAGAGATGCAGAATCCAGAGGCTCTCGATACTGTTTTTGGTTTCCTAACCACATCAGGAGTGGGGACCTCCTGTTTCCTTGTTGATCGAACATTTACCGAGCACCTCAATATGTAATGCATGTGATGTGTATAAGCAACTCACTCACCCCATCCAAGGGGTTCTTGTTCGCCTTGTTTACAGGCGGGGGGCTCTCCTGTCCCAACTTCTGCTCCCAGTAACCTCTTGCCCCAGAACCCGAGCGCATCTCCTGTTCGCTTTGACTCTTTAGGACACCATCTATAGCGTTACCCCAAGAATATCTGTGACATCATTGGAGGCGTGACTGCAAGAGAGTGTCTGAGAAGGCCTCTTGCTGGCGAGGTGTTTCGATGGGACCTCAGCCCGTGGCGCCTTCGATGCTCTTTCAGTGCCATACAGTAAAGCGAAACCGTCCTTGCGTCGCCCTTCCATTTTCCCAAATAATTGGAGACAAATAGTTATTTTTGCTGATGATCTCTTTACTGAAAGGTCTCGGTTACAAGTCAGAGGAAAGGGCTCTGGCTCGTTTAGGTTAAAGAACGTGTCATTTGTTTGCATGATATCGGGTGACTTTCGAGAATCCCAGGGATAACTGAGCCAGGAAGACTCGGAACCACGGCACATCCGGGGACCTCCGGGCCCATTTTCTTGGCCACCCCCCAGAGTGTCCCCGTTACGGCGACTGAGCCCCAACTCCACTCAGTCCGAACGTCGCAATTCCTGGGGAAGAGAGCCCGGTGGCCTCACGCAGGCTTGGCCGCTGGGCCCACCAGCTGTGCGGACGGCAGGGTCAAGTTGAACAGACACATAGCTGCTGCCCCCACTCCCCTCCCGGGAGGATGTTCTCCTGGGTTTAGAACTCAGAGCCTCCGTTCAAATATACCACCCAGTGGGCTTCTGCATCTTGGGCAAATGATTTGCTTTAGAAAAAAAAAAAAAAAATCCGAGGGATAAGCATCTGATGTATTGAAAAAGTATCCCCTTGATGGCCATACCTCCATGCCCTTTCTTTCTGTACCTGACGTAGAACTTTGGCAGGCAGCTTCTTCCTGTCGCCTTGCCCAGTCTCCCTAATTGATGCCAGGTGATGTTTGTTAGCGCAAACAGCACAAACGGAGGGGTTCGTAATGGTGAATCCATAGCCTGACTGGAGCCATCCAGAAATCTTTTGACACTTAGTCAAGAGGGAATTGTCAAAACAAGATATCCATAACAGAGTTCCTGACTGTCTTTTCAAAGACACTTGAATTTCTGCCAGATTCCAGACAGCCTTGCTTTCCCAGGGGGAGCACGCAGCCCAACGAGGGGATATTTCTTAGCAAATATTGATGTGCCAGAGAATTGGCATTAAATTATTGACTTGACAACTCCTAATAAGCTGCTTTTGATGGCCAATATGAAGGATCATCTATTTACAATGGAGTTCTGCTGTTGAACTGTGGTGATTTGCTGGACTGAACGTACTTCGGGGAAGGGAAATGAGTAACACTTGAAGAACACAGATGGGGCCTAGGAACTCGTCAGCACTTTTCTGTGCAGGAAGCAACAGGAATGGCCGAGTTTTTACATACTCCCTCCAAGGAGCCCTATCATCTGCAGAGTGTTTTTGTTTTGTTTTGCGGAGCCGGGGGCCGGTTGATTTTCTGTCCCTCTCTTGAGACTGGGAGGCCCGCGAAGAGCCACATGCATGTCTTTGCACCCATCGGACCGTTCTGCTGTGGTGAAATCTAACTCTCTTGGCCAGACCCTTACCCTGGGGTCAGACCTGCCCGGGGTTGGCTGCCCATCAGAACAGCTTGACCCACAGGTCTGACCCCTTGGTTGCGACATGATTTGCCCTGGCTGGTGAGATGCGCTGTCCTGTCCCGTCTCCAAAGACCGAGCGTCAGGGCTTGGCCTCATGGGGGCCTCGTGGCTGTGACAGAGCCACCGGACACCCAGAGAGGCAGGGGCCTGGTCCCTGGAGCCCAGAGCCTGGGAACCTACCTTTCCCTAGGCCTGCATCCCACTCCTCACCCACCCCCGCTCTTACAGTCTTAATTCCTTTCAATTTCCTGTTTCAGGCGAGCCCGTCTTTTTGTCCCATCCCCCACTCTTGTCAGGCTACCTTCCCCAATTCCTGCTTCCTGCCGAGGCAGCTCAGTCTCTCTGGCCCCCAGATGTCTCCCCACACCATCCTCCTTCCCCCCAGTCTCCCGCCTTCTCTCCAGAGTTGACTTTCTTCCAGCTTCTCTGTGGATGTGGAGCTTGCCTCTCGTTCGCATCGAGATGGGGTGGCAGCCCCGGGACCGGGGAGATGGATGGTCCCCAGATGGGGCCTGGAACTTCAGAGGGCAGGGTGAGGAAGGTGTCCCTTTCTCCTCCCCACGTCACTCCAGCACAGATCCCGCACAGACCCCCTCGGGGGGCACCAGGCTTGCCCCTTCCAGAGCCCCTCCAGACAAGAGTACAGTACCTTCAGGAAGCTTGGCCTTTCCACAGGAGCCAGGGTTTGGTCACGTGGGCCCGGTGTGCTTGTCCCGGGGCCGTGATCCTGTCCAAAGGCAGAGACAAACACTCAGGGTGATGTAAATGCCAAAGCAACGCTAAGATCTGTTTCATCTAAATTTTCTTGGTTTTTGATCAGAACCAAAGCACAGGCCGATTCTGGGCCGATCCTTTGCCTTCTTTTTTTTTTTTTTTTTTTAGGTTTTATTTATTTGAGAGAGAGACAGAGAGAGTGAGAACACGAGCTAGGGGAGGGTCAGAGGGAGAAGCAGACTCCCCACTGAGCAGGGAGCCCGACGCGGGACTCGGTCCCGGGACCCCGGGATCATGACCTGAGCTGAAGGCAGTCGCTTAACCAACTGAGCCACCCGGGTGCCCCTTCTCGCGTGTTTCTTTGAGGGGTCCGTCACTCGGTGTCACAGACACGGCCTCCTACCGTCGCCCTGGTTGGGTCCCCTCCTGAGCCCGCTCCCCGGCTGGGCCCAGCCCCGCGGGGCTCCCTCCCAGGGAGCGTGGCCTGGAGCCAGCCCTGCTGTTGGCCTACGGCCTTCCTGGGGCTCCCGTAGGGCCGGCGGGGCTAACCCCTGAGCCCCCACTTCCTCACCTACAAACCGGGGGGCACTGTTCTGGTGGGAACGGCATGGGATGGGAGCATGGCACGTTCTGAGCCCACGTATGTCTAGCGGCACGACGGCAGCCCTTCCCCTGTGTTCCTTCTGTTCTCGCTGCAGTGCTGTTACTTGTGATACCTTGTGTGGGCCCTGCTGGGGTGCCCGGCATCCCCCCGCGGGGCTGACCGGCTTCCAGGACCCGGCACGACTCCAGAGTCAGGCTTCTTAGGTTTCCCTTGGGTTTGCTTTACGCTTCTCCAAGTCCTCCTGCCCGTGACCCTGGCCTCGGCCCTGCCTCCCCTCTGATCTGGCCTTTGTTGCGGGGCCCCCCTCTGCACCCCACCCCGGAGCCCGCCACTCCCGTCACCTGGTGTCCCCTTGGCTGGTTCTGCTCGCCTTCCTGCTACAACCAGCCCACCCAGCCCAGCTGCCCTTCCTGTGGCTGATGACCCAAAGGGCTGCCAGATATTCCGCCCTGAACTTCCAACCTTTCCTGGATACCCGTCATCACGGCCGGGCCACAGCTGGAACGGGGCTCCGTGTCTGAACAGAGTGCCACCCGGGGGTTCCCTCCGGCTCTGCTCCTCTCCCTTTCCTTCGGGGAGGAATGGCATCTTGAGTTCTGTCGTTAGGCCGTGAGCCTGGCTCTGTCCGGGACACTGGGCAGCACCTGCATGCAGACACGCGGGCTCTCTTCTTGGGCCTCGGGTCCCATAAGCAGGAGTAATTACTGTCACCCGCGCTGCCCTTTATGGTGTGCCAGATTCGCTCTGGGAGCCTCCCGCACCTCATCTTACCGAATTCCCCCCACACCCCTAGGAAGTCGGTATTTCGGGGCTTTTACAGATGGTGGAATTGAACTGGCCGTGAAGGAATGGAGGTCGGGCCTCCCTGACTCCCCCAACCAGCGCCCCTGCCACCACATCAGACCGCAGGATCCCTGTTGTTGCAGATCATTAGGCCTAAGGGAAGGAATATTAGTAACTAATGCAGGCATTGAAGGGTGGAGGACGAGTGTCTCTGGCTGCAGGGGCAGTGAGGAAGCAGGGTCCCGGCTGAGGGTCCCAGGCTATGCCCTGCGGAGGGTGACGGAGCAGAGGGCAAAAGCAGAGGGGAGAGGGGGGCCAGGAGGTCTGTTGAGGGGACGGAGCCCACCAGAGCTACCCAGGAGGGCTCACCCTCCAATGGAGAGCAGAAAGCCCGGGGGTGGGTTGAGTGCCAGGTGAGAACAGAACCAAAGTCAGAACATCAGAGAAGACTTGTGCTTGGTTTTTTAACGAAAGCACTGTTTGCGGAACTGTGGTGTGAAGGAGGGGCTGCAGGGGAGGGGTGAAGCTGTCCATGCCCCTTTCCCAAGTCACCTGAACTTCACGCTGGGGGCAGGAAGGCTGCTGGGGGCCCACCCCGCACCGCCTTGCACCCAGCTCCCGCGTTGGGGGGGGTCTCAGGGGCACCTGCTGTTCTGCGCCCTCGGGCCCAAGACTCAGAATGTAAATATGCTCACCTTCTCTGCTGGGCGTCTACTCTTTTCTTAGCTTATTTGCCCAGTAATGGGATTAAAGGGAACATTTACATGAACTTTGGAAAACAAATATTCCAGTTTTGTCTTTTCTCCTGCTCATCCCCCACCTCAGCTCAGGCAGTCTGTTGCAAGAAATCTGTTTGATCAGGGAGAACCCACTGGTTAATGCATAAGCAAATGTCACCTGTCAACAGGCACAACTGGAAAAAGCCCAGCCAGCCACGGGAGTCTTTCCTAAATGTCTGCCGCGGAGCTCCGGTGGTGATCGCGGGTGCTAACAGTGTAGATACACCGGGGACAATCACAGGCAGCCTGTGATAAGCAAAACCAGATCAGGAGACTTCAGATAACATTGCCCTTTGCATCCGCCTCCCTGCTACCCCGTCACCCCTCCGCTCCCTCTGCGTTTAGCGCTTAGCGCTTAGCTGCGCGTCCCCTACAGCTGAGCGCTGTGCTGAGGTCCGCCCTCACTCTCCCAAGAAGAGCCAGAGTCCGTGTTCCTCCCCCTCCTCCCCCCTCCTCCTCCCCTTTCTCCTCCTCCCTTTCCTTCTCCTCCCTTCCCTCCTCCTCCCCATCTCCTCCCTTCCCTCCTACGCCCCCTCCTCCCCCTCCCCTCCCTCCTCCGTAAGCAGCAAGAGCTGTTACCTATGCTCAGCTGTGGCAGATGCATTGCATTAATTTGCAGGTTTCCAGTGTTTCACTGGAAAAAAATATGGGCCATTAATCCCGATGAACAATCTTCAGAAAACACAGCACTGTTCCAGAGAGAACCGTGTCCCTTCCCAGTCCGAAAAGGAGTTTGTTTTCTTACATCTTTTTTTAATTGCCATGAGCTGGACTTGTAAATATTGTAAGGGGTTGAGTAATCCCCATCTGGTAAACTGACCAAAGGCAATGGCCATTTTTTTCCACGCCTGGGCCTCCGGCTCCCCGAGCCTGCCCCTGCGCGGGGCACGTGGGTGTGTGTGCCTTGCCCAGCAGTGCGTGGAGCCGAGCGAAGCGTGGCGGGAAGGGTCCCGTGCTCAGGAGGAGCCTCGCCAGGTGTTTCTGTGCTGGGGCTGGGGGCAGAGAGCCTTCATTGTTCGAGAAGTTGGCAGGTTCCCAGAAGTTCAACTGTCTTTTGCTGTTCTGAAATGTCAAACATTTCCTTAGCTGGGGGATGGATGAGCAGACCCCCTGAGGTTTACTCACTACTCGGAGGCAAAAGAAAGAAGTTCTCTCTCTCTCTCTCTCTCTCAAAAATACTATTCCCTCCGGCCATGTGGTCTCCTGCGACCTCTAGGCCGGAGCCACTTTCCTGTGTCTCAAGGGCTGGAGGCTCTTCCCTGCCTCTGTCTTGAAGAAAAGGCAAATCGTCCACCCTTCCGTGTGGTGGTGACTTTTTTTGTGTTAATGATGCTTTATCTGTGAGTGATCCGCACTGACATAGTGGGAGAGGAAGTATGTGTGGGGTTCACTCCAAGAGAATCCAGGGCGCGGGGGAGGGCACAGGTAAAACCAGACTGGCCACGAATCGATCCTTGTGCATCACGGTGCATTATGCCCTCCTGTCCACTTTCGGCTCTATTTAAGTTTCCACCATACAAAGTGCAAAGGGGGGGAGGAGGAAGGAAAAAGAAAAGAGAAGAGGAGAAAACCGAGTCGAAACTCTGTATCCCCATTTTTCAGCCCCAACGAGCCTGGGCCCCCCCCCCCCCCGTCCCTGATAAGCCCCACTTTGTGTCAGGGGCCAGGATTCCCCCTGCACAGGCCCGGCGGGTGCAGAGAAAGGGGAAGAGATGGAGCAGGGGTGGGTCCCACCTGGATTCCTGGGCTGGCTCTTGGGCTCACCAGTTCCAGAGCTGTCCCTCCCAGGTGACACGGGGAGCTGTCCCCGGCTGAGAAAGTCAGTGAGCAAGGCGATGTGCCCACCGTCCCACCTGGGGCCTGCGCGTATTCCATGCCTGGCACGGCTTAGCCCTCCCTGGCTTCAGTACGAGCCTTGGTCACTCTTCCCGAAACATCCTTAAGAGAAGAGAGACTCCATTCAAGGAAGGTGCCAGAGCCAGGGCCTCACTCCAAGAAGGCCAGACTCTTAAAGAGAAAGTGCTGCCGTGGGGTAAGGTATGTGAACACCTGCTCTTTGGGAGAATCCCAAAGGCTGCACTGGCCTCAGCTGGTCACGGTCACTTGCCATCTCAAGATGACTTCCTCACTTGACTGTCTGCGCGCACCCCTTTACCGAAACCTGGTGAAAATGTCGCAGCCAGAGGGCCCCCGTTTGCTTCCATGCAGTGTGTGACTCGCAGTTTCTGCGATAGAATCATCACCAGCTTACAGAGGAATTGCTGTATTAATGATGGTTCCAGGAGGCCCACCCACCTGGCAGCTGAACTGTCCCATTAAAGGACTCCCAGCCCAGAAGCTTCTGTTTGGCCTCCTGGTGTCTGTCGATTGGCACTGACCGCCTTTTGAATCTTCTCTCCCTTTGGCATCCTTGACACACGTTCTCAGCTTCTCTCTCTCTCTGTTGACTGTTCCTGCTTTGTCTTTCTTATTGGTTCTCATCCTTTCCAGATAGTCAATACATTTATGTGTTTATATAAAAAACACCCAGCAAACGGTCCATGCCTCTTCTGTGGGTGAGGTTCTATTCTAGGTACGGGGGATGTGGCGGTGAGCTGGACAGGCTCAGCCCCTGGGTCGGACCCTCACGTGCCAGTGGTGGGGACCGTGTCTGAGCACCTAAATCGTGACTGAAGAAGGGGCACTGCGGGCACATCGGAGGGACAGCCCGAGCACAGTTCATGGGAGGCCAGGGAGGAGGTCCTTGAGGAAGTGACATTGATGCTGGGTTCTGGGGGAGGAGTAGGGAGCAAGTAGGCCAAGGGGGGGCAGGAAGGGGCGTAACCCAAGGCCGAAGACCGGATGGCTGGAGCCCAGGTGCAGAGCGTGGCTGCCGGTGTAGAGGGACCCAGATCATGCGGGGCCTTCGAGGCCCCCGTAGAGTTTGGATTTCAGCTGAGCCCTCTGAGAGTTGCAAGGTAGCCAGTAACCTGATCTGGTTTACACTCTGGCTCAGTTGTGGGGAACAGATTGGGCAGAGCGGGCGGCAGGTGGGCACGCCGCTGTGGCCCAGGAAGGGGGTGGAGGTAGCCACTGGCTCGTAGAGGCCCCTTCCCTGGGATTGTGTATGAGCTCAAACCGGGCGTGTGGTTTCTTCTTCCCAGCCAGTCACTGTCCTCCATCTCCTCGCTCCCGTCTCTTGTTGCGCTGTGCTTGTCACTACCCACTGTGAATCTCAGGGTCCCTGGTGTCAGCCTCTCCTTCGGCCGTCCCCTCCCCCCCAGTCCAGGACCCCAGCTGCACAACCAGCCTCGCCGCCCCAAGTGCTCCCCCAGCTCCGATCCTGCCCGAGCAGCAATAACTGAAACATCATGCCTCGTCTCCCGTCTTTTCTTAGCACCCAGGCTTCCCCCTTGTCTTTGAGGTTACCATGCGTTCTGTAGTGCTAGCAGGTGCCCCCCAACGCTCCTCAGGCCATCTTTGTCCTCCAGTTCCATGCTGGGTCCCTGATGCTAAACAGGACAATCTCTCAGCCCAGCCAGGAAGTCGTGGGATTCCTGCCCAAGGGGAGCTTTTGGTCAACCTGAAGATGTGTTTCTGGAGGCAGAAGTGAATGAAGAGGAGATATATTCTTCTGGTTCTGGCCAGAAGATGGACTGAGATAACGTTCACCTGCACACAGATGCGCGCACCTTACTACACGCGTCTCGAAACGCAAGATGAAACATCCCAGCCTCGCCCCTCAAATGCTGATGCGTAGCTGAATTTACAAGGAAGAGAGAAAATCCCCAGAGGAGAGAAGTGGAGAGACAGCTGGAAACCAGAGCCTCCGTGGATGAACCGGGCTGCAGCTGGGTCGTTACCAGCCACAGTGATGTAGAGCACAGATCTGCACATTTCTGTGAAAGACCGGATAGTAAATAGTTTAGGCTTTGCAGACCACAGACAGCACGTCACATCTTCTCCTTTGTCTCTTTTGACAACCCTTAAAAATGTACAAACCATTCTTGGCTCAGGGGTTGTACGAAAACAGGCCAACAGCCAGATTTGGCCCAAGGGGACACAGTTTGCCGAGCCCTGATGGAGAGGCTTGGGTTAGTGTCCATGTGAAATTGGGGAGAAATCGTAGGTCCCGAGAGGGGTTACTCGTGAAAGGTCAGGTCATCAGAGAAACAGGGGGTGTTAGAAAAAAATCATCCACTGTCACAGGGAGATATATTTTTATGTCCCTTCTTAATATTTGACACTGTGCCCATGCTGTGCTTCACGAGGGTTGAGTTTGAAGAGCATGCTACGTGGGGCGCCTGGGTGGCTCAGTCGGTTGAGTGTCCAACTCTTGGTTTCAGCTCAGGTTGTGATCTCATGTTCTTGAGATCCACCCCTGCATCAGGCTCTGCGCTCAGTAGGGAGTCTGCTTGAGATTCTCTCCCTCTGTCCCTCCCCCCACACGCTCTCTCTTTCTCTCTCAAATAAATAAATCTTTATTTTTTTTTTTAAGATTTTATTTATTTATTTGAGAGAGCGAGGCACACTTGGGGAGGAGGGGCAGAGGGAGAGGGAGAAGCAGGCTCCTCGCTGAGCAGGGACCCCCAACAGGGGGCTCGATCCCAGGACCCGGAGATCATGACCTGAGCCGAAGGCAGACACTTAACCCACTGAGCCACCCAGGTGCCCCTCCACTGGATACTTTTACCGATGAGTGACATTAAGTATCTTGGGCTCAAGAAGAAAAGGCAAAGCCATGTAGACAGTGGAGAAAATGGAGTCTAGATTTAACTTTTCCTTGCAGACCCTAAAGCCCTTTGCTTTCTCGATGCTTCATCAATGCAAACTGAAAACAGAGCCGCATGCGCCGTCCCCCGCCAAGGTAGTTCGGGGCTGCATGATGCCCTTCCGGCATGAATCGCTAAAGCGCTCTCCGGTGCTTCTGTTTTCCAGGGATGATCATGGTGATTTTACTGCTGCTCGTGGCGATTGTGGTTGTGGCCGTCTGGCCCACCAACTAGTGGCAGGAAGGGGACCACCAGCTGTGAAGCCTGGCAGCGCTGGAGAGAAGCCCAGCATCCCCGCAGTGCGCAAACCCACTCTCAATAAATCCCCCCAAAGCTCTGAACTGCGGCTGCGCATTGCTTCAGTAAAGGTGTGTGGCGGGGCCGCCCTGGAGCTGCCTGGAGCTGCCGGCCCCGTGCGACCCCTTTGCTCTCGGCACTGGTCATTTGGGTGCCAGCCTCAAGTGGCCGTGCCCCATGGCTGCCCGTGGGTTCTGGCCACCCTGCAGCATGCTGGGTGTCCTTCGGTTGGGGGGCGGGTACCAGATTAATAGGCATCGTCTGCTTGGGGAAGTCGTGTGCCCGCAAAGGAGACAGTGAGTGAACAGCCAAGGCCCGGGGTGTCCAGGCGGGGAGGAAGGGCGCGTGTCTGCGTGTGCACCCGTCACCCCGCCCCCCTGCCCAAGTCAGCGCTGCCGGGGCTTGCTGCCATTACGCAGGAACATTTCCGGACTCTACTTTGGGAGCCGCTTTCAGACCCAGAAGCACCCCCCTCTGCTTTTCTCAGTGACAGTAAACCCATTTTCCCGGCCTGAAACATGGCTCTGAGCACCCCGTGTGTGTGAATGGAGGGCAGTGTGCGTGTGCGTGCATGCGCGCGTGAGTAAGGGCAGACGGGTGGGGTGGGCCTGCAGAGGACCCCAGGCCCGTGGGAGCCTCGGTGAGTTCCAGGTTCCAGGGTGCCCTCTGTCCTGTGTGTAGAGAGAGCAGGATGGCCAGCTGGCCGGGCTTTTGCTTTCCCTGGCAAAGGGGGAAAGAATTAGGGTTGGTGATGGGGCCCTTCCCAAAGCCCGAGGTTTCACTGAGGAAAAAGGAGAGAGTGGGCCTCTGAGAGGGGAATCCTGGGGTCTCCTATGGATTTCCCAGATACTGCGGACAACCGCTCTCAAGAGGGCATGGCCGGACCCTTGGGGGCAGAGACAGGCTCAGGGAGAGTCGCGGCACTGCCCAGCGCAGGGCGTCCTGGGAGCCCGAGACCTGGGTCCAGAGGCCCGGCCCTCAGTCAGAGGCTGGGTAAGTCGTAGATCGTGCAGAAGGGGGGGGGGTGACCAGCCCTTCCCTGGTGGTGTGGGCTCACTTCAAGCTCCCGCCGGCCCCCACTCCACCTGAGTGGTGCCGCTTCCCCGTGATGTGTGCGTGTGGCCGTGACCCGCCTGCTTCTCGTCGGCGAGGTGGTCCAGCCCTGGACCTGGCCTGCCTGGCTTCACGCCCGCACCCTGCCCTGTGGCAGCTGGAACAGACAGGACGGTGCTGCACCCACAACTGCCCAGACCCGAATGGCCGGGCTCTGTCCCGGTCGTGGGTGTCTTGGCCCTGCTGCCTGTCTATCGTGGGACCGGTCTTCTCACTGCACACCCTGAGCCAGGGGGACAGCCAGGGGGACAGCCACTGCGGGCTCTGGCAGAGGAACGGGAGACTCCGGGAACCCTCACAGCGGCTGTGGAATGTTCTCTTCGGAAGTGAACCATTTGCTTCTGCTCACAGCTCACTGGCCGGGACCAGTCACCTGGCCCTGCTCAACCACGAGGGGCCCAGGATGTGGCCCAGAAGGCAGAGAGCCCGAGCTAGGTGGGGAGCGGCCCCAGGGTCAGCCCCAGCGCCGACCCGCTGTGTGACCGCCGGCTGGGTGTGACCGCTCCCCCAAGCGTCGCTGTGAGGAGTTGGTGAGGCAGTGCGTGCACGCACAGAGCATACCCCCCGGTTCTGACCCAAGATGGAACCCGTCGGGCCGTGTGGTCTCCAGATCGGAGCCCCGGGATTCTACCGCACGCTCTTGGCCACGTGCGGGGAGCAGACTGGGGAGGCCGTGAGAGTGAGCCGGACCGGAGAAGAGGCTCTCCTGTCTCGTTGGACCCTGCTCCCCGCTGACCTCCGGGGGCGGCCCACACACCCGAGCGAGGCTAGACCTCGGGGAGCAGGGGGAGCAGGAACCGCGCTGTCGGGGACCTGGACTGGGATGCCGAGACAGGAAACTGATGCGGGCTTGTCTTGAGGTGGGTGTGTTCTCGAAGGAGAGGGGCTGTGCCGGACAGGGGGCCAAGGGCTCACGGACAGTAAGGCGCCCCAGGATGCGTGTTCCTTGTCGGGACGGGGGGAGGCGGGTGGTTGCTAATGGATCACCCAAAGACCGATCAAGAATCCGCAGAGCCGGTCTTCCAGCCTTGTCGTGCGAAACCCCCGAATCTGCATAAACAGCGTCTCCTTGGAGCCCCCCCCCACCTTGGGGCTCATGGGAGGCGGCATTGAAGGTCTGTTTGACTTTCTCACCTCCTCTTGACTTGCTCAGCACGGAGCCCCGGCAACTTGTGGGGCGTCTTTGAACCAGAGCCACGGCGTCCTGGCTCAGTCACACGGAAAGGCCTTTTCAAGCCAAACACTGAGCTGAGGTCTGCACACAGTGGCTTCTGTTCTTTTGACGGAGTGGGCTCGGGGCCCGGCCCCAGCGCTGCTAGCTGGGCGCCCTGGACAAGTGACTTCACTTCTCTGGACCCGCAGGCAGGGGAGGGGGCGAAACGCGGGCTGGTTCGGCCGTGAGGACCTCCGTCTGAGCCCCAGGGTGGTGCCGGGCAGGACGGATCCCCCCTCTCCTTAGCTTCCTGACGGCTGAGTTTCTCATCGAGACACCCACCTCTCTGAAACAAAGGGCAGCTGGCTGGGATGAGCCACGTTTGGGGGGCTGTTGCGTCGAGACTCCCTCCGGAGTTGACGTGGCTAACGTAATGGGGGCGTTTTCCAGCTTGGTGTGGCAAGGCCTGGTCTCCCGCTGCCCCCCGGCCCCCAACCCCAGGGGGGTCAGGACTGCAGTCCCAGGGGTCCCTCCCCCCACAGTACTCTGAATCGGCCATGTGAGCAGTTAGGACCTCACCCTAAGTATAGAGAAGAGAGACAACATAGGGCCCTTTTTCGTGAAAATAAACTATATTAAAATAACAGTATAAGTATTGTTTAACTTAACTCATTATGAATGATAAGCATTTAAAGGCTGGATACCATATAAAGAAGTCCAGGTACCTGCTTATGACTGGTACTTACATTCTGTTAAGTTTCCTTATTATTAATAACTGTAACTAAACCTTAGTCTTAAGCAGCCCCAGGACCCTGTGGCTCCTCTCAGGGCCCACGGGGCCCCAGCAGAGCCCTGTCCGTCCCCGGGGCTGCTGCGGAATTCCCATGGGCCCCTCTGCTTCTCGAACTGCCAGCGACGGAGGCCGGCTGCGTGGCCGGCCTGTGGCTGCGTACCCCCTCCCAGTCCGCAAGGCCAGCCCCAGCCTCTTAGATCCCTTACTGCCCGCATCTTCGGCTTCGGGGTTACCCTGGAACCTCTGTGCATAGACCACAGATCTCCTTTTATCTGTTGGGTTTTCCAGCCTAGCCCCGCTCAAGTTAAATGGGGGTGTTTTTCCCCCTTATTTTAAAACGTGGGCCAAGACTCGTCTTTCCTCTAATTGCTTCGTACAGTTTCAGACTTCCTCCCAACCACCTGCCGGTCATAAGAAACATTTACCTCTTCCCAGCAGTGAGCTCATGCACCCATATACTGTGTGTCTCATTCTGTCCATCCTTCCCTCCCCATTTCTCTTGGCATGTGCCCTCTGTCTTTATTTAGTCTTAAGAGAGCACGGAAGGAGATGTCTGTTAGACATAATCTGAAACCCATGGCGTCTCGGCCGTGAGCGGGCAGTCCCTGCACACTGCCTTGGGAGGGGGCGGCTTTACAAAGGCGGGGGCCTGGCCTCCCGGAAAGTCGGGCAGACCCCGGGAAGCGTCCCCGCCCCGGAGGGTCTTGGCTTGGGACCTGGAGTCCTGGACAGGGTTGCTCAGCTTCCTTGGGCACCAGCGGCCATCTCTCAATGGGCTTGTCGGCCACCTCGGGCCAGCACTTAGCAGCATCCGGGGCTTACTTCCTGCATCAGCTGCGGCAGGTGGCAGCGCGTCCCCTCCCCAGCGAGAGCATAAGGCCCTGGAAGGCAGGCTGCTACCTTTACAAACCATGCTCTCATGTTGTCTCTGACCAACGGTGAGCTTCCTTCTGGCCTGTGGCCGCGGCTGCTCACGGGCCCTGGCTACGGTGGGGTCCCAAAGGAGTCACAGTGCTCTCGGGCACAGACAAGATTTTTATGAAGGACGGGAAAAAGCCACATCATGAAAATCCTTGAGAACTGGACCCCTGACGTGGGATGACCCAAGGTGAGCATGTGGCCCGTGCGTGCAGCACACATCTCAGCACGAGCAACTCGGAGGGTCTTCGGTCTGCAGATGCCCCCCCCCCCCCCCCGGGGCTTCCTCTCTCCTCGGCCTGTCCAGGCATTGCCACCCCAGCGGGGACTCACTCCCGAGCTGATGAGGACACCGGAGATCACGGCTGGCCCGGCTTTCACCCCTGGTTCCGAGAACACGGCCCCCGTCTCTCAGAGCTGGACCCCCGTGGCAGCTGGGCTGGCCCTGGTTCTTCCTGAGGAGAAGCTCAAGGCATCTCTGTCACCTCTCCAAGCCTCAAGGAAAGGGCTTTCCGGGCCTTCCAGGGCCAGACTAGGCCCATCGCCGAGACCTATCTTCGAAACAGCTGGGAGCAGAAATTATAGCTTCCTGGTGACGATCGGGCCCCCCACTTTGCATAGCAACACAACGGGTTCCTAATGACTGAATTGTTTATTTAATAAAGAAAGCGCGACCATTTGGAGGTTTAAATATAGCCTCCCAGAAACCCAGTGAGCTCAGCTCCCAGGGCCTGCCCCGCACGAAGCCTTTAGCAGTGGCTTGAAACCCACTGAGTTTCCCCAACCCTGTTGGCTTTCCCCCGGAGTCTCTTCTTGGCTTTGAGCCCAAGACACGGATTCTGTGAAAGGCAAAAACTACTTGCAGGTTCTGAATCAGAAGGGGAAGTTCAAAGGTGTGCGAGGACACCTCTTTTCGCTGCCCCCTGGGGTGCCCCTGACCTTGAACCCCCTAGGGAATGTCAAGGCTGGATCCCAGGGGCGGTTTCTGGGGGGCTGAAATACACATGGTCCCATCCTGGAGGCTTTTTGCTCTAAATCGCAGAGCCAGCAAACCCTAGGACCTTGCAAGTGGCCCCTTTCCTGTCTTTTTGGGGTAGTTAGGGCTGTCGCTGGGGAGTTGTAAGAGACGAAGCAATACTCCTTAAGAGTTGCCTGAAGACTCACTCTCCTCTCCCCACGGCACGCTCAGGCCTCCAATGAAGACGATGAGACAGTGAACAGTGTACAAGAGTTTATTTAAATGATATCTGAACTTAGTTCTATCATGTGGGGCCCACGTTACAAGTTCCATCTGGGTCCATTACAACTCTAACCAAAAAAAAAAAAACCTTAAAAAAAAAAAAAGAAAATCCACAACTTTTTCCATGTCATTAAATATATTCATATATAATAACCATAATATATTAGTATGCATTGGAAAGAAACACTGACCCAAACAATATGTCATGGTCACAACTAAACATTTACAATTCTGAGTGAACAGAACTCAGAAACGCAGGAGGGAGCTGGGGGGAGGGGGGATGGAAGTGCCTTTGGGAGCAGAGCGAAGAGAAGTCTGGATGACACGGTAGTGGGGCTGGCTTGGTTTTGGCGGGGGTGGGGGTGGGGGAGCGGGGGCGAGGCCCCACGAGCATACATTTGGATACCACTAGGGTATGGCGTGGCTGTGCCCATGACCGGTGGCCCATTGACCCCATCCGTGAGTCTCGTTCGTCCACTTGCCATTCTCTCTCTTGGGGTCGTAGGGGGCTTCCTTCAAGTGTTGAGACCCTGACATTTTTCAGTCTCATTCCAATCTGGGGCCCACCCGGGGGCGCCTGTACCCATTTCCTGCAAGCTACTATGGAGGCAGAGCTCCAGGGGGACATGAGGGGCTTTGGGGCAGCCCCCAGCCGCCCTGGCTTGCACCACAGGGGTCCCTCCCTCCCTCCTTTCCATCTGTGGGCACCTGGGGCTGCCCCTCTCCTTCCCCTTCCCTTCCACCCCCAAAATCTTTAGTGTTACTGTGTGTCAGTCAAGCAGGCACTCTGCTGTCAGGGGCTCCAGACCACCCAGCAGGTAAGAAAAAGGACAGGTGGGCAGTCTGTTTTCTTTTTAAAAACTAATCTGGTATGTTTTTCTTCGAACACCTACATATCACGATTCTGGTTAATACACTCTTCAAAGGCAAAAGCTAGCTCCATTTTACATCCGTTCCTAACTGTACAAACCGGACCACCTCCGTTCCTCCTTCCGTCTCCTCCCAGGGAGGGGGGTGGGCGGGAAGAGGGTGCTTTCCCCAGGATGGGCCCTCGCTGCTGAAGTGGGTGGCTGGAATCCGAGGAGCCGAGGGCTGGGTCCTCGAGATGGGCGAGACAGGCTGGGATGACTGAACTCCCGAACACGGTCCTCACCCCCACCCCGCTGCTCTGGGGCCCCGGCCACGGCCACGGTGGGGGTGGGGACGGGGACAGCCTGCGCCCTCGGGGTGCTGAGCCCAGGGTGAGGCTGGAAGCTGGTGGAATTTAAAGCAAGAGGCCTTGTCACTTGGCAGGCCGCTGGCTCCAGAACTGAGGGGGCCTCGGAGACCACCAGTGCCAGCCCCTCAGTGGACGCGGGGAGACACTCGGGCCCAGGAGGGCACAGCCCTTCTGGGCAGGGTGAAGAAGCCAGGTCAGTGTGAGCAGAAGTGAGACCAGGCCCTTTCAAGGACGGGGCCCAGCAATTAGAGATGCTCATGGCGCTCGCAAACCTCATGGGGCCTGGAGAAGGGCTGGCCGCTCGGAGGGGTCCCTGTGCACCCAGCCTTGGGCCTGGATATGCCTTCCCAGAGCAGTGCTCTCTTCTCCCTGCCCCCTTAGGCATCTCTCCCGGTCTGTCCTGGAAGCCCTCCAAACACCCCCAGGCGGCCGAATGTCCATCCTACGACGTTTTAGCATGAGCCAAGGCCTGCCTTCTTGGACCTGTGGCGAGTTTACGCCCTGCCTCGCCCACTCTTGCCGCCACCTCTTAAGATGCTCTGTCCATCCCCCGCCCCACCCGGTCCCCATCCCCACCCCCACCCTGACTTCTATTCCCCGGGCTAGAGGCAGTAACCAGGGCCAGTGTCTCAGCGGCGACCCAGCCACAGGAACCGAGGGTGTGGGCGGGCTGCAGTAGCAGCGAGGGGCAGTGTGGCCAGAAGGCCCGGCTCTGGAGTCTGACCCCGGCTCGGCCTCGTATTTGCCTGTGACCTTGAGCACATGGGCTTCAGTGTCCTCGCTGGCAGAGGCGGGGTCAGAATCCCTGTCTCAGGGTTGTCATGAGGCTTATGTGAGATCACGTGGGTAAAGTGCCTGGCACAGAGCAGGTGCTCAGTAAAAGGCCGCCGAGCTGCGGGCCGAAGCGGGGGGAGGCTGAGGGAAGCCAGACCGCGAGGGCACAAGCTTCATACTTGGTATGACCCTAGCGAGCCGCCGAGCTCCGGCAGGGAAAATGAAACCAATTTCCTGACTGAGAGAGGAGCCAGGCCTCTAATTCAGTGTGCCGGGTGTGAGGACATGGGCCGGAGGCCCCGGGGCAGTGCAGAGAGCTCCGAGGCAGGGCGGCAGGGGGCCCCAGGGCCCCGCGACGGGCCAGCCAAAGGGCCAAAGGTCTGGGGCCGCCTGTTTGGGGACAGTGTCTCCAGAAAGCTTTGGAAAGGGGGCCTGGCCACACCAGGGGGCATGGGAGGCCTCCACAAAGAAGGGGCAGCCGGAAAGGAGCAGGCAAGGTGCTGCCCGGCTGGAGGGGGCAGCCCCAGGGCGGGGGTAGCTGCAGCCGGCATTCTTGGTCCAGCAGCCTCTGTCCCTTTCCCGAGGGACCCAGGAGTGAGGGCAGCAACGGGAAGTGGTCATGGCTTCCCTGGCCTCCCTGCCACTGCCTGCCCGAGGCTCGGGCACCTGGGGACCTTGCTGACCCGCAAACCCCGGCCTTCGGGGGGCAAGCCCCTTACCCCAGCCTGGCCCAACTGCCTGTGCAAACCTGCATTCCATGCCCCAGGCCCTTCCCAGGAGCTGACGTCATTACACAAATAGTGTCAGGGCCCCTACCCCCTCCCCTGGAAAATGTCATCAAGGGGCTGGTTCCAAGTTTCCAGAAAGGAAACTCTCTGGGAGGTTTTGCCTTCGCAATGCCTCCTCCAACAGGCAGCTCCAGCGTGAGGCGGTGACCACCCGGCTGGGGCTTCTCAGGGGTGTCCTTGGGCCCACTGCCCTCCGCCTGGGCCACAAGCCGGGCCAGCACCCATCGCGCAGCCGGGCGGGGACAGGCGCCGACGCCGGATCGCGCTCCTCTGGCTCCACCGACGGGAATCCCCCCCCCCCCCCCCCCCCCCAGCCCCCCCCCCCGGACCCCCCCCCCCCCCCCGCCCCAAGCCCCCCCCCCCAGGACCAACTCAGCAGGTGGCAGCGGAGGCCACGGGCCGCCTGGGGACTGCCGGGGGGTGGGGTGGGGGGTGGGAACAGACCGCTGCGGCCGCCCCCAAGTGCGGACGGGGCCCAAGTTGTCGCGGCCAGGGGTCCCGCGTGGGGATCCCCAGACAAAGGAGGGTCTGGGGGGAGGAGGGCGTCTCGCTCAGCGCCCCCGCCCCGGGTTCACAGTTCTCACGTCCCCTTCTCCAGAACCGGCCGGCGCCGCGGGGGCGGCCCCACCTGCGCGGCTCTGCGCCCCCACCCCGGCCCCTCGGCCCCCCCACCCCCGAGTCAGGCCCGCCCCGCCCAGGGAGCGCGCCGCCGCTCTGGAAGGAGCCCGTGAGGTAGCTTAAGTCTCGTCCTCATCTCTCCCGCCCCGGGCGCGCGGCGGGGGGCGGGGCCGCGGCCCGAAGCCCCGCCCCGCGGCCCCCGCCCTCTGCCCGTCCCACTCCCCGCCCCCCCGCCCCACCGCCCGGG
>NC_058417.1:3658515-3711546 GCF_002201575.2 Neomonachus schauinslandi | reverse complement strand
CTTGCCCTTCTTCTCGCGCTGCTGGAACTTGCGCAGCCGCCGCGCCCACGTGTCCCGCCACTGGATCACCAGGCTGCTCTTGTCCGCCACGATGCCGCTCTGGTCAGGCGAGTCCTCCGCGTTGCCCAGCAGCAGGTACTTCTTGAGGGGCTTGATTTTGGGACACTTGCAGGCGATGTCCCGCGAGCGGATCCACAGGCTCTGGTCACCGCGGCGGATGCGGCTCGCGCCCTGCTTGTACACAGAGATGATGTTCACCGTGAACTTCCACCAGTCCCCTGCCTTGTCCGCCTTCAGGATGTGGATCTGGACCGCTGCAAGGAAGCACAGGCGGGAGAGTGGGCCCCGGGGCCGGACAGTGCCGCCTGGGCACCCCCCCACACACACAAACCCCCGGCTCCTGTGGTCAGGTGGCCCCTGCCTGCTCGAGCCCTCTCGGAGCCGAGGACCGGGCAGCCGGTCTGATGGAGAAGGCACAGCTGGGAAGGGACGGCACAGGGTACCCCACTGGGGCACGCGTGGGTGGTGCCTAAGCTGATCCTGGGAACCCCACCTGGCGATGCCTGGACCGGGCCGCTGCTCCAGCAGGCCTTACTCATGCCTGGGTTGAAGCTCTGCGTTTGGGGCTTGGCCGGCAGGACCAGAAGAAGCTTACAGGAACTGACCGCCGCGCCTCCCAGCACTCTGGGCCGAGTCTGCCTGCCCAGGACAGGTGCACTCTGTGACAGCAGCAACCATCACTCCCCGCAGGCTGGGTGGGAACCTCCTTAGTGCCCCCCCACCTCCCGCCGTGGCACTTCCAAAGGCTCCGAGCACTTAACATCAAGCCTCATGGCAGGGCGCCTGGGTGGCTCAGTCGTTAAGAGTCTGCCTTCGGCTCAGGTCGTGATCCCAGGGTCCTGATGTCGAGCCCGCATCGGGCTCCCTGCTCAGCGGGAAGCCTGCTCCTCCCTCTCCCACTTCCCCTGCTTGTGTTCCCTCTCTCGTTGTGTCTCTCTCTGTCAAATAAATTTAAAAAATCTAAAAAAAAAAAAAAAAAAGCCTCATGGCACCTCCAGACACACCACCTTGCCCTTGACCCAGTCTCCGAAAACCATGATGGGATCTCAGTGCCAGGTGCAGAGTACCGTGAACCTACCCTTCCAGGTGGACGTGGCACCCCTTCCGGAGTCCAGGGTCCTGGTGCTGCGCCCCCTCCCTCCTGACCCTCTCCAATTCCCCAGGCCATTCCCTTGCTAATTCTCCCCCGAAACGTCCCCTGGTACAAGGGTTCTCTGCTGGAGCCTGCATCAGAATCCCCCGGAGAGCTTGTCAAGCACACATTGCTGGGCCTCACTCCAGAGTTTCTGATTCAGCGGATCTGGAATGGGCCCCCAGAGTCCACCTCTCTCACCAGTTCACAGGTGGTGGTGCTGCTGTTGTTCCAGGGAATACAGTTTGAGAATCAGTGCCCTAGTGACTGTTAATAAATGTCATTTCTGCAGGATATCAGGAGGTATTTTAAAAGTAGGAGGAAATGCCTTTTAAAGAAAAAGAGGGGGCACTTTGCTTAGATGGGTTTGTGAAATTCTGGGTTAAAGTCAAGAGGTTTCCTTAACTGCAGGACTTTTCAGAGCCTTGAATCTACAAATCGTGCGTGTGTATGCATGTGTTGGTTTCCCAAATAATTCTGACTGCAGGCCTCTTGGGCTAGTGCATCTTGAGTTAGCAGAGTCCCGTGGGGCCCAGCTGGGGAACTGCTGAGGGGACACATAATCATTCCAGGGGTTAAAGGGAGAGGTCTCTGCTGCACTGACCGACCAAGGAAAACCCGGTCATCTTCCCCATCCCCGCGGTCAGGACGGGGCACGCTGCCCTTGCTGAGCTCGCCTGCCACCCCCCGCACCCTTCACCCCTGGACCAGGCTGAAGAGGGCCCTGGCGGATGAGCGGACTTGAGCCCTCCTGGAAAATGAGCAACAGCTCGTCTCTCCAGATTACACCTGAAGAAACCGAGCCGTGGGCCAGCTCAGCGGCTCCAACAGCCACGAGGACATGTCCCCGGGGCATGTTGAGCGGTCATCACCTGCCCGCTTATGGCCGGGCCTGGCCACCCATGCCGACCAGCCTCTCTCACGGTCCCTGGGGCCCACCCTGCCACCTTCACTCCCAGGGCCCTCCCTGCTGCTCCCCTTCTGCCCCCGCGCTTGGCCCACGATGCGGGGAGGTTCGGGGACGGCGGGGCCCAGGGGCGCGTCCGCCACCCTCCAGCTCGTCCTTATGGGGTGAGGGATGCAGCAGATTTTCCCATATTCCATTTCAGCCGTTCCTGGGCATCCTGAACTTTGCACTCAGTCTGAGGGCTCCAAAGAATGGCTGCCATGGCAACCGTTTCCATGTTTTTGTCACCAAGGGACTCAACACTCAGTGTGAACTCTGAGGTGGGGTGGGGAGCCCTCTCCAGCTCGCAGAAGTAGGCTGGGCCGTGTGTTTGTGCACACGGAGGTCACCGTGGCAACTGAGTGCCCCTCGGCTAAGCGACGGGGGAGCCGGTGTCCCTGAGAACCCCGGTTTCCTCTCCTCAGGACTGAGCTGAATGCAGAATGAGGCTCCGTCAGGATGCCACTGTTTCCCTGGGTGGGATCTCAGACCCCCGGCCCAGCCACGGGGCCCTCCCCCATCCAGCCGGGGTGGGCAGGGGGTGGCCCCGCAAAAATGCTGCAGAAGGCGCCGGGGGAACGCGGCTGTGACCCCAGGCACTGAGCGTCTCGTGGTGTGACAGGCTGAGCCGTGTCTCCCGGCCCCAGATTTCATAGGATGACGTGCGAACCCCCCAGGACCTGAGGATGTGCCCGTATTCAGAGACAGGGTCATTACAGAGGTCATGGAGTTCAGAGGAAGTGATTAGAGGGAGCCCTAATCCAATATGACTGGTGTCCTCGTGAGAAGAGGAGATCAGGACGGACACACAGACACACAGAGGGAAGACCCCGTGAGGACACAGCGAGAAGCAGCCGTCTGTGAACCGAGGAGGGGGGCCTCCGGAGAAGCCACGTGCGGACACCTCGATCTCGGACTCCCGGCCTCCGGAACCGTGAGACAATAAATTTCTGTTGTTTCAGCCCCCACCCTGTGGTGCTTGGTTCTGGCAGCCTGAGCAAACTTGTACGGTTGGAACTAGGGGCTCAGGATCTTGGGTGTCAGCCCAGAGCCAGGCGGGAGGGCAGCCCTGGTGAGGTGGGCCAGCCGGAGAGAGTTAGCCGGACCCGGTCAGGCCCTGGGCTGGCCCTTCTTACTCTCTGGGGCTGCAAGAACGTGGCCCTTCACACAGCAGGAGGACTGGAGACCCCCGACCCACCTTCCCGGGTCTGGAGTTTCCCTCCCCTGAAGGAATGCTCTGGAACACCAGGCAAGGCATCCAAAGCAGCCCCACCCCCACCCCACTTCCCCAGGCCCGGCCAGTACAGGCCTGGAGGGGATCCGCTCAACACTGAGGACGCAGCCCAAAGGCGCACCCCACCCCGAACACCTTGCCGTCCCCGAGAATCCAGGGACCAGAGCGGTGCACGCTGGTCCAGGGGGACAAAGCAACAGTCTCCGTCCTCCCTCCACCCCAGCAGCTCCCGGCGGCTCCCGGGCCTTGGAGCTGGACGGCACAGGCGGGCGCAGGGGCAGGGGAGGGTGGCGGTAGAATTCATGATTATGCTGGAAAAAATCCGCAGTTCCGCTGCCCTTGGCAACGCCTCCGCACATTACACAGCCCACCAAGTATGAGCCGCACACGCAGTGCACGGGCCAAGTCCCTGCCGTGCACATACAGCTGAAAATATTCAAAATATACACTGAAACAGTGACCTCAGGCAGACCCACTCCGCACGCTCGGGGGCCGCACCCGCCAGAGCGCGGCGTGGGGACGGCCGCCACCTCTGCGGGGCCTGCTGGCCGGGGGCCCGGGATGGCTGGGGTCTCCTGGGGGCCCATGGCATCGCCCACCACGCGCGCCAAGCACAGGCAGCTCTGCCCATCCGAGCACCACGATCCCTGCGGGCGTGCCCCTTACACCCACACGACGACACTCAACACCAGGCCAATGAGCCTCAGCCGCCCCCCACCCCCGTCTGTGCACCGCTGTCCTAGCTTGGCCTCCAGGAGGGCAGAACGTGGGGGCCCGGTGAGGGTCCCCCATCCCATCTTCAGAAATGCGGAAGAGGACCCTGAGAAAGGCAGCTGGAGATGAGACCAGGACAGGCGTGCAGGGACCAGCCGGAGGGGTCCCTCTCTGACGCTGAGAACGGGCAGTGGCCGCGCCGGGGAGCCTGGCCCCCAGGCTGCTGGCGCTTCGGGACCCTCTCTCAGTGATAAGCGGCTGCATCTCGGGGTCCACACCGCGGACGCCCTCCCTTACGCTGAGCCCTTGCTCATCCCCCAAAATGAGGGCTCAGGCTGCAAGAGAGCTGTGCACCCGGGGCCTGGGGCCCTGCTCTCCGCCCGGACAAAAGCAGGCATTGTGGAGGGGGCGGGGGGGGCCTGGAGCCTACGAGGCAGGATGGGTGAGGTCAGCCCCCCCTCTCCGTGGGCGCCCCTGAGCAAAGCTGCAGAACGGGGCAGATGCCCGTGGAAAGGCAAGCAGAGCGCTCACGGGCTCCGGGGAGCAAGGAGCTGGCCTCCGCGGCCCAGGTCCTAGGGGCCAGGCTGCACTCCTGGCCTGGGAGCCCCCCAGCTGCGGTCAGCTGCACAGCTCCGATAACAAGGCGGCAGGCAGGGCAGGGCTGCAGCCACCCCCCCTTAGCAATCCCGGGGTTCACAGGAAGGACTTATCAGCCCCCAGGGCAGGGCTGTGACGACTGACTTCTCCTCTTAATCCCAGCCTGCTGCTGGGCTGGCTGGGGGCACGCACCTCTCCATCCCTCGGCTGCAGGGCTGGCCGTGACTCGGAGCGGGTGAGAAGCCCCCCGAGGGCCAGGCCCCCGAGGCCACAGTCAGCAAGAACGGCCTGTGTCGGAGGTGGGCGGGGGGCTCGGAGGCAGGCCCAGGGCAGGCTGGGTGCCTTGGCCAGCGCTGGGGGTCCTCTCGGCTGCTGGGTGGGCAAGGCCCCCCTATGTCCTATAGGAGCAGACCTTCCTTCCAGGAAGCCTCCACCTCTATGGGTCCCAACGCTGGGAGGCTCTCGGGCCACCAAAGGCAACCTAAAAAGTCAGAAGCTCCGGGTCCTGTGCTTGTCCTCTCTGTCCGGAGCCTCTGGTCCTTCCGAGCCTCCCTCCCCAGCTCCAGCCCTGACCCAAGAGACTCAGAGCCTGTCAGCTCTGGGCCCTCGGAGGACCTGGCAAGGCCACCTTCCCGGGACAGTTAGTGACAGGAAGTAGCTCCAAGCCAACTTATGCCCTGCTGGTAGGTTTTGGGGACCTCTTGCTGGCATCAAAGCTCCCGGCCTAGGCCAGGTTCTAGGAAACCTGTTTGCTCCGTGAAGAGTATACAGTTGTTGCTCAATCATCTGCTGGCTCAGCCCGAGACAACCTGCTGGGCCGGGCCCTGGGGGAGGGGCCCTGGCACTGGCCCGCGGTGGGGAGAGGGGCTGCCAACTATCTCCCTCTTCCCACAGGCCTGGAGCCCTGGGACACCTCCGCGGGGAGGCTTCCTGCTGCCCGGAGGTCTCCTGGATTTATGGGCTGCTCAGGGGGGGCCCCAGGGGCTTCCCAGCAGCTGCCCCTCCCAAGGAGGCTTGGGTGGCCAGCCCTTGGCCTCCCCCCACCCGGCTGCCCGCCCAGCCATACCTTCCTGTTGGGCCGGTCCAGCCGGGGAAGGCTTGTCACCCATCTGTCTCGGAGACAGCGGCAGGACGAATGGGGGAGGACACCAACCCCACGGAAACCATGAAAACCATGCAGCCCCATAAATCTCCCGGCATAGAAAGTGTGTCATGAGTTGCAGCCACTTCATAAAATGCAGCCCTGACCACATGTTTCCCAGTCCCCCGTGAAGGTAAGAAAGGCCGGAGCCCGGCCAAGTCTTGTTCTCGGAGATGCTGACCCGCCAGGGGGCACCGAGCGAGCGTGCGGGCTGGGGGTGCGGGGCGGCGAGGCGGGACCCGCGCACCCACCTCGAGGTGTCGCGGCCGTCCCCATGAAACGGGGTGGTGAGCTGGAGGCTCACTGTGGCCAGACCAGGCCACGGGCCACAGCCCCCCGCGGGAGTCCCTGGGAATCCCCGGGCTGCCATCCCAAAAAAGTCCCACCTCAGACCTCAAAGAAGGCGGGGACGCCCACCTTAGGGCTGGCTGAGGGTCCCTCCTTTTTACTTCTCAGCAAAGAACTCCTGGTTTGCCTCTCTCTCTCTCTCTCAGAACCAAGAGCAATGTGAAGGCTGCCTCAGTTTCCTGGCCAGGCCCCAGTGCTTAGGCTCCATTCTTGGGAGGGGAGAGGGGTGAGGTGCCTGGGACCATCTCCTTGCACAGGGGTCCGCGGAGGAGGGGATGCCGGGAGATCTGGGAATCGGAGGGCCAAACCCTGGGGAAGACAGGAGCCCCGTTCCCTGGACAACGGGCCTGGCCACCTGCACCCCCTTCACAAGTGAGAAGGGGTGGGGCGCTGGCCGCCCCGCTTGGCCAGAGGCTCACGTAGGAGAGTGGACCTGAGCCCTGCCTGCCCAGTGGGGCGCCCTCGTCACGGGGCTGGTCTCTTCCTCAAAGGAGCCAAAGGGAGAGAGGGCCCCCGCTCCCAGTCAGGAGGGACTGAAACAGCCTGGCTTGTCCCCCGCCCCCCACCCCAGGCCTGGCCAGAGCTGCCAGAGTGTCACCCCCAGAGGATGGCCTCACACAGGCCCAGAAGATGCTTGACGACCAAACCTGCCTCCCAGCCCGCCCTGGAAGGCCCAGCGAGGCGCGCCGCCCCAGGCTGGTGCACCAGAGGGGTTCTGGCCTCTGAAGGAGGGGAAAGCAAGAGGGTCGACCTCCCCAAATATGGCCTCAGTCCAGGCCCCGCATCCCCCCCCAGATCCCTCCCGTCTGAGGTCCCCAAACACAGCCCACAGCCCAGTCCTCATTTAGGCCACCACCTCCAGGCAGCCCCTTCGCAGGAGCTCAAAGGGCGGCCCCGCCTCCCCAGCTGGAGCCCTGGAGTGGGGGCGTCCAGCAGCTACGAGTCTTTTCATGCACCCTCTCATGCACCCCACTCAGCTCTAGCTCCTAAAAGTCAATCCACACACAAAGGACGGAACCTGCTTCTGCAAGGAGCCCCGAAGAAAGGGCCTCCGGCCCGGAAATAGGAGCCAAGCGGGATCCAGACCACAGCACCAGAGTCCTTGGCCAGCCACGTTCCCCTGGGGGCATCAAGCAGGTGCCTGCAAGCACTTGGAAGGGTGTCCCTGGTCCCCTGCCACGCACGCAGCCTGCTCCAGAGGGTGCCCTCGGGTCTGGGGGCGGGGGCCTGGCCCTATTTTCCAGCCGGGCCAAGCTGCACGTGGCAGGCGTGCCAACACTGGGGGCAGGCCTGGGGCAGAAACGGGGTGCTGGGCACTGCTCCCAGCACAGGGCAGCGTCAGGACCCACCAGAACCCTGCCACGGGGCGGCCCTGCGTCACTGAGAGATGCTCTGTGACCCTGGAGACAGGCCCCCAGTGAGCAGGGGGGACAAGTGCTGCTCGTCACAGGGGTGGGACACAGCCGGGGTCCCCAGCCCCGGGTGCCCGGCTCTCCAGGCACCTTGGACAGATCCCTGCCCCTGCCGCCTCCAAGCCTCCGCGTCCCCATCTGTGAAATGGGAGGAGACACCTCTCATTAGCCAGGCTCGCTGGCCCCTTAGAGCCTCCCCTCCCGCCTGCCTCCCTAAGAAAGGATGTTCAGAGGAGAGGAAACAGTGTGAGAGAGGAGGGGAGGAAGCTCCAGCGAGGGGGACTGACGCAGCCGGGAGCCGCCCGCCCGGCCGCCTGCAGGCCCCTCTGGAGCTCAGCACCCTGCAGCTGGCTGGGAGGGGCAGAGGTGGGAGGCGCAGGCTCCGGGCTCCCCTGTCTGCAGGCACAGGGGGTCACTGTGCTGGGGAGGGTGGTGGGGGGCCCGGTCAGCGCAGCACCCTGCGGGATCAGGGGCCTTTCCGTCAAGCGGTCACGGGGGCCCTTGGGCCCTCCCCGTCCAACCTGGTGGTCACCCGCATTCCTCGACCTCGGCCTGACTCACGCGGACCCAGCTCCACATCTGGCCTCCAGATGGGGCTGGCCCTCTGGGGCTGGGGACGAGGGGAGGTCACATCTGGCTGGGGAAATCGGAGGATCCCCAGGGGGGCCAGTGACCCCCAGGGAAGGGTCAGCGAGCCTCTGAAACACCACGCCACGTGCTGCCGGCTGCTCTGCGTCCCGCTCCTTGGGGGTGGGGGGGATGCTCTGGGGGTGGGGGGCGTGGCGTCTCCCAGGAACGGCCCCCAGGGACGGGGAAACATCCGCACCCACACCCGAGCCCCGAGATCGCAGCCCGCTCTACACGCAGGCGCATCGCCCCCGGGACGGGGTTGAGAACCCGTCCAGTTCTCCACACTTAACGGGATTGATCCTGATCAGGAATAGCTCTTGAACTCAAGGTCAAGAAACGGAAGGGGAGGGAGTGCTAAGAGGGGAGAGGCCATCCTTTGCTGGGGGGGCCCCCGCGTCCCTGGGGCTGGTGAGACAAAAAGAGGCCTGAGTTAGGAGCCTTTCCCCGGACCCCATCTGATCTCCAGCCTGAGTAGCTGGACGAGAGCCAGGCAAGGGCCAGGCCCCGTCACGCTGTCCCCCCCAGCTCCACGGTAATCCACGGGCACCCCCACACCTGTCCCCCATCAGGGATTGGCCCGCGACTCCCTCCCCCACACGGCCATGCCCATCGCCAGCTCCCCCCCAGGCCCGGCCACAACGTCCGCCACGTCGGCTCCATCATCTCTAAACGTCACCCCAACACCACGGGGACCACACCTGCCGGTTTCCCAAGGAGGATGTATCTGGCTTACCAGGAACAGGGAGTCAAGGGTCCCGTGGGGGGAAACGCGTTCCTGAGCCTTCTAAGGGACAGCTGTGCCCCCTCTGTGCGGCCAGAGGCTCCGGGCCCTGGCCCGGGGGAGGAGAAGCCTCTGGAGCTTTGGAGTCCCCGGTCTGGAGCACGTAACTGGATCTCGGTGAGTCTCAGCATCGCGGGCAAGTGTTCGCGTGGGTTCAGCAAGGACGGGAAGGAAGGCAGTGAGGTGCCCCATCCCGGGGCTGGCGAGGCCACAGGAGGTCCCAGGGCGCACGGGGGGATGTCGGTGTGAATGACAGCTCCGCTTAGGTCCCAGCCCGCTTCTGCCACGGGCCCCGAGAAAGCAGGAGCGTGCGCGTGCACAGCCTGGCGAGCCCCGTCTCCCCCCACAGAGTCTCCCCTTTGAGCTATACCCCAGAAATGATCCTTGCGGGACCTCAGGAGGCCTTCTTGACACAAATCATCTTGTGAAAAGCATTTTGATTTTTCCATCTGGCGGTGCCAAAATGTCTTTCAACAAAAGGGGTGACTAATAAACATTTCTGGGAACGAATAATTTTTCCAAGAACTGGCAAAAGTGAGATGATCTCACCTTTCAGAATGTGCGCTGTCTGTCTGCCCCCCACTTTCGAATCCCAGGGAGAAGGAAGAGGCAGGAGGCAGCTCTCGGTGGGCTCAGGGTGGTTTGAGCACGTGGCCGTGGCGGCTGAGGCCCACACGGGCCTCTCCCCAGTCTCCCTGGCCCCCGCACCCCGAACCCAGCACCCACTTCCCCAGCCTGTTTCCACTTCTTCCTCCCTCTGCCTGGGAGCCTTGCTTTGCCCCGTGAGCGCTGGCTACTGGGGGCCCCCTCCTCCAGGAAGCCCTCCCTCCACACCCTCTCTGGAGAACCAGCCTCTGAACCTCAGGGTGGTCCACCTTCCCAGCTCTCGTCTGTGTGCCCTTCTCCCCTCCTAGACTGTAATGGCCTTGAGGGCCAAGCTGGCGTCTCCTGCACATTCGTAAGCTCAGCACCCAGGTCAGGATAGGGCGTACAGCAGGCGCTCCATGAGTGTGCAAAGAGGGATCACACTCAGGGTCACACACAACACTCTCACGCGTGCACACTCACGAGCACACCCACACCTGTGGTCACACACGGGCACGTGTGCACACTCACACATGGCACACACGCGTGCACGTGCACACGTGTGCACACCACCATGCTCGCACGCTTGCACACGCACATGCTCACATACTGTCACACGAGCACACACACGCATGCACACCCACGTGTGCACACCACCATGCTCACACGCTTGCACACGCACACATACTGTCACACGAGCACACCCATACTCGCACGCCCACACTGGCACACACACGTGCACACACACGCCCACTCGCACGCCCACACTCACACTCATGCACACCCACGAGCACACACGCACCTGCTCGCACAGTCACACCTCCACGTGCACACCCTTACGTGCACACTCACGCACGCCGTCACACGAGCACCCACCGGGGCATTCACACCAAGGCAGGGCCCCTCCCAGGCGAGGGGTCCCCCAGGAGCTGGCCGGCATCGCTAAGACACTGGGCAATAATGCAAACAACCGTCCCTCATGGGCGGCTCGCTGGCGGCGTCCCCCCGAGGGCAACAGAGGGCCGGGTGGCCGCAGACCACAGCATCACCTTGCACCCTTGCCCCGAGCAGATCGGGTCTCATCCAGAAGGACATCGTGTCCCCTGGATGACACCTCCATGTGCAGGAAACTGAGGCCCAGGCCGGTGAGGCCCCTGCCCGAAGTCCCGCAGCACGTTAGGGTTCTGTGCCTCCAGGTTGTGGGGCCCCTTCCCTGCAGACGGGAACACAACGGGCCACCCTTCCCCACCTGGGGTGCTTTCGGGATGTGAGAAGCATGGCGGGGCTTGGCCCTGCGGCCCTCCCCTGACCCCAGTCCTCCTTGCCCTGCTTGGTGCCCACCCCAGCCCTGCCCGCGCCGGGCCCCTCTCGTCGGGAACGCGCCAGAGCGAACACAGGACGGGACCCATCCGCACACCCCTGCCGCCTGCTGCCCAGGTCAGCGGAGACCCAGCTCCACGTCCCCAGCAGGAGGAAGGGGGCCTGGGGCCTGCTCTTCACCTGGCAGGGGCAGTAAACCCGGGTGCTCATTAGCAGCTTCTGGAACATCCAGGGCACTGCTTACGTTTTCTAATTGGCTCCCTGCCGGGTGTCAGTCAGAGCAGAGATGGTGCAGCCCCTCAGAAGCCCGGTCCCCAGTCCTCCTTGGCCTGGCCCGCTCTGCCCGCCTCACCTCCCTGCGGACCCCCAGGCCAGCTCCCTCCTCGTCCTCTTCCTGCTCATCGCACCCCTGCGCCGGCCCAGGTCTGCCCCAGGCAGGTGAGGGATGCCCCCACTCACATGTTATCCGGGGGTCTGTGGTCCCAACAGAATGCAGGGAAGATTCTCTACGAAGTCCTGCGAACCCAATCATGACACCTCACCCCCCAAGCCCCAGCGCAAGGCCTCTGGCTGCACCTGTGGGCCCCTGCCCAGCCCTGGGGGGCCGCCCCCTCCTTCCTGAACAAGCCTGTGGGGCCCCTCTGAGTTCATAAAAAAGAGGGTGTCTGGCCCCCTTTGGCAAAAAGAGGGTGTTCAGCCTTCCTGTTGGTAGGGGGCCAGGAGAGCGCCGAGGGGGACAAGGGTCCCCCGGAACATTGGGGGTCAGGGAAGCCGAACTCAACGGAGGAAAAGAAGAGAAGAGAACAAAATGGAGCCAAGTCGGTAGAACCAGGTGGAACGCAGGAGCTATTCTGGTAACTTTTAAAAAGCCTAATTCTTCCTTTCTTCACTTTTAGAACAGAACAGGGGCTGCGGGCCAGCCCCTCCCAGAAGGACAGCTTGGCTCTCCCTTTCCAGCCCCTCTCAGGTGTGCACCAAAGGATGCTTCCAGACAAAACTCAAAGCAATCCTTCCCCAAGGACACCCACCATTCCTTCCCCCTGCCCCCTGTCCTGGGCAGGGTTCTTCTCTCCGACCCCGAGCTCTCCGGGCCTGCGCAGACAGCCCGCGCTTGAACCCCAGGCCCCACGCCTGGGAACGGGACAGAACCCTTGGGCCTTCTTGCCTGAGCCCTCATCCCTCTCTTGTGCATGTCCCCGGGGCTCAGAGACAGCACCCCCTTTATCCTTAAACTGTCTCAGAGCTTGTTCTTTTTCCAGCGGGAGTCAGACGTTTCTGCACTGTGTCTGGTGTAAACACTTGAAAGGGGCTTTGGGGAATTTGCTGCGGGCCCTACGGGGGTCTGAACAGGGCCACCCACGGACGCACCCCCATCAAGGGGCAGGCCAGGCGGCCTGGGGGTGGGGGGCGCTCTGGGCTCCAGTGTGGGGTGTGTAATGTGTGTGTGTGCGTGTGTGTGTATCCGTGTACTTACACACACTCTCACGGGGTACAATGATTACGTTTTGTAAGTTCTCAAAATTCCTCTGGGTTCCCTCATGCCTTTCGTTACGCTCAACGGGACTGACGCGTGTCCTTATTAAAGAGAAACCCCTTCGGTCTGGTTGCAACGGCTGGCCCCGGGAAGACGGCAGGCCGGGCTGCTGGGCGCCCCTGGGTCCCGGAGGGACGGAGGGACCAGACGCCACAAAGCCGGCTCCTTACCTCCCCCGGGGCAGCCTGGCATGAGGCGGCTCCCAGCAAGTGCGTACAGAAGGCGGGCACGGCTGCCCGACGGAGAGGGGGCGCAGGGGCGCTGGTGTGTAGTGAGCGAGGGGCTGGGTCACCCCAGGCCTGACGGCTCAGGGGACAGGGCTGTCAGCCCCACAGCTCCTGGCTGCAAAGCACCCTCAGGGACCCCTCTGTAAGATGCGTTCAAACTTCAGCGAACCATTTAAAATGCAGATTCCCCGGCCCACCTCAGCCTTTGCAGAGTCAACCTCCGGAAGGAGCAGAAGGCTTTTAAACCCCTTTTCCTGTTGCCTGGAGGACCCCACCCCACGTTAAGCCATGGAGGGAGACTCAGGTTGAAAGCCCATCGTACGGATGAAGGCACGGAAGACCAGAGAGGTGAAGCGACTAGTCTGAGGCCACACAGGCCCCCACCCGGGGCAGAGTGAAGGCCAGAGGCCAGACTGGGAATCCCAGCCGCAGGGGAACTCCTGCCAGGGAGAGAGAGCCCAGCCCTCGTGCCCCCCTGCAGCCCCTCGCACCCCCAGAAGGCCCCTCGTGCCCCTTGCCTCCAAGGGCCTTGGAGGAAGAGCTAACAAGTTCCCTGGGCGTGGGATCTCGCCAGCCAGGCCCCCGTCCAGGCACCGGGACACCACGACCAGCAAGCAGCCAGGGCCACCTGCCCCCGAGCCGGGCTCCTGGCTGGTCACGCGGCCCCCGCGGGCCCCGCCAGACAAGGGGACTGGCACTCACCATAGTCTTTCCTGCAGTACTTTTTCATGTTAATCTTCAGCTTCCCTTTGGAGGCCTTGCAGTAGGAATCGCAGTCTGCAGGGGAGGGAGAACACAGACAAAAAAACCTAATTAGGCTGGCGATGAATAGGCTGGGGGCCGAGGGGGAGGCCGCCTCCCCAGATACCTAGGGGCCTGTGATACCCATGGGCCAGGCCGGGCGGGCAGCCATTCAGGGCAGGCCCGGCCTTCTGAAGAGGCGCTTGGGACAAAGGGCCCCCGCCCGACCCCACCCCACCCCCCCACGTCGTGGCCTGACCAACCCTTCAGCCGCTGCCTGGAGCCCCCTTGGCCTCCATGAGGGACGCTGGGGGCTCTGGTATTGTGCCACCCAGGGCTTTCTGAACGCCACACAAATTCCCCCCACCCCGTTCTTCAGACCCAACCGGAGCCTGATTAAAGCTGATAGAAGCCTCATTGTCACCCCGCGCCCTGGGTCTGTGTCAGGCGCCGGCTTGCATGGCGCAGAGCTTCTGGCTGGGGTCAGACCCCAACAAAAGAGGTCACGGAGGAAATTAGCAGCCCATGAAGCATTAGAAAACCCCTTTGGTGTCCACTCTACTGGAGTGTGCAAATAGAATGCCCTGCGAAGAGTTGTTCAGTTCTAATGGGCCCTACTGCTGAGAGGCAGGGCTGCCGGGCCTGCGTCCACCGGGGAGCCCGTCGGGCGCTTCTCGAAGCCGGAGCGTGAGCGCGGCGGAAAGCACAGGGCCCCCCAGGGCCTGCCAGCCACCGGGCCTGCTTTTCCTGGGGGTGGCCTATGTCCACCCACCGGAACAAGCCTCCCACCTTGGCCCAGCCTGGCCCTCTCCCTGCCAGTGTTCCCCGCTCTTCTGACAAGGGGTTGGGACTGCTCGGCTGGATCCGCGGGGGACCGACACCCTTGGCCAGCCCGGCAGCAAGGCCCAAGAAATCACCCCGGCCTGCCCCACACCACTGCCCGACGTGCCAGGCCTCGCTCAATTCTCACCACCGTTCCTGGATGTGGGGGTGGTAGTCTCATTCTGCAGATCAGAACACGGAGACCCCCTGCCCAATTTGATGTGGGGGTGGTAGTCTCATTCTGCAGATCAGAACACGGAGACCCCCTGCCCAAGGCATCCCTGACAGCTAGTGCCCAGGCTGGGCTCTGAACTCGGACGTGGGATGCCTGATTACTGCGCTCTTGGTTATGCCATGCTGCGTCTCAGCAAACACTGGTGGATCCCCTCAAATGTGAGCGGGGCATGAAGAGTACCCCGTGTTCCAGCAATACCCCCCCGCCCCCAGAGTCAGCGTCTGGCCCCATGGAAGGTGGCTGCCTCCTTCCAGGTCCCAGAATTCACTGACTGGTGCCTCGGTTAGAGTTGAAACAGCTCCATCCCACTGCCCTGGGGGCCACGGGCCCGGCAGCCCCCTGCTTCTCCTGAGCCAGCTCCCGGGTCCGGGGCGGGGGGGGGGCGGAGGGGAGGGGCACCCAGTTGGGAACCAGTCTCAGGAAATGGGGGAAAAAAGCAGCCCCCCTTCCTGCTCCCCTGTGGTCTGAGCCCTGGGACCCCCCGCCCCCCACCAGGACGCCCTGCCAGGGGCACCGGGAGGCTACCGTGCTAGAGGCTTCTGCCAGGTGGCTGGCTGGCTAGCTGGCGACCGGGGGAGGGCGCACCTCTCGGGAGGCAGGGCCAGGGCCGTCCAGAGACCGCGGCCTGCATTCTAGGGCGGCCAAAGTCAAGGCGAGGAGATGGCGGCCCAAACGCACAGACCAGGGGCACAAGCATCAGGCCCACCGCACCGCGCCTCCCGCTGGGGAGGAGCTGCCCTGGGCCACGTGTCGGCCAGCTCAGGGACAGATGGCACGCACAGCAAAGCCACCACCACGGCCCAATCCAGGTTGTGCATAAGTCCCGCGGTCCCGAGCGAGCTGGCTGGGATCCCTCCCTGCTCTTGCCACTTAGGGAAGCTAATTGGAATGCGAGCGGCACTGGGTGACTTGATTCCTGGGACAGCCTTGAACCCCCTCGCTCCTCGCCTTCTTGTTATTTTTTTACCCAAGTCAGAAGTCGTTGGCCCACGTCAGGGGCTGCATTCCGGTCGGCAGGAAATCACCTACGTCCTGCCTCCTCCTGAGGCACACAGCCTGGGGGTGGGGGTGAGGACAGCACCTTGCAGCCGCGGGCTCTGCAACCCTGCGAGGGAGGCCCCGCTGGTCCCGCCTGAAAGCCAGGAAGCTGGGGCTCAGGAAGGTTCTAGAACACCTGCCGCATGTAAGCCACACGCTGTGGGGCCAAAGGCATGGTGGCAGAGCCCAGTGACAACCTCCTCCCAGGGCACCTCGAGCTCTCACTTCTTGCCTTCCCTCCTGGTGACATCTACAGTGGTTCTTTCCAGAACTAAGTATCCACCTGGGACAGAAATCATCCTAGAACGTGTGGCATCCATTCCCTGCCCAATGAGAACATATTAGTACTAGCCCGGCTTCTCAGCCTGGGCCATATGATGGAATTAGCTGGAAGCCTTAAAAAACACTGATGCTTGGGTCCCATCCCCAAGACCTGATTTCCCTGGTTTAGGGGGCAGGCTGCATGTCCTGATTCTTGACATTCCCCAGGGGAGCCTGATGTGCAGCCAGCCAGGGTCCTGGGAGCCACTGTCCGAAGCACCTGGAGCTATGGGAGGTGGGGACAGGGTGCACGGAGCATGAAGACTGGCAGAGGAGAGGCTCAGAGGAGGTGGTTGTGGACTCACACTGGAGGGTGCTCACACAGAGAACCCTAAGCTGCCTGCTCTTCTGGGAAACGGCGCTAGCCTCTGAGCATTTATAGTTGTTGCAGGGGGCGGCGGGGGGGGGGGGGGGTCCTATGTCTTTCCTGTCTGTCCATCAGAAATACTTCTGTTTTAAAAAAGAATTTTATTTATTTATTTATTTGAGATAGAGAGTGAGAGAGAGAGCATGAATGGGGGGGGGGGCAGAGGGAGAGGGAGAAGCAGACTCCCCGCTGAGCAGGGGGCCCGATGTGGGACTCCATCCCAGGACTCCGGGATGGTGACCTGAACTGCACACAGACACTCAACTGACTGAGCCACCCAGGTGCCCCAGAAATACTTCTTAGGTCAGTGTGCTCATTGTAAAATGTTCCCTACTCCCTTCAGATTTGCCGATTCCAATTTGGTTGTGGAGCCAGGGAAACAAAGACCGAGATTGTTAGAACTGTACATAAAACACGGGTAAGTCGGCTTGCAATAAGGGAGACGGAAATGCTCTCCTTTGGGTAATGTGAATAACGTCCAGAACGTGGACACTGTGGCAGCTATCTGGCGGCTTGTGGACTCTTTGTTTTGGGTGTATTCCAGAGAACTGAGGTCATTGGACAAGTGGTCCCTGGATAGGGAAAATGTTCCTGCCTTTTCTTCTTTTATCGAATACACACACAGCCACAGAGACTGCCTCAAGATGGACAAACCACAACTTTTACATGCAGTTCTGACTCCTTCAAAATGGCATATCTACTTGGCAGCCACCCATGGAGCCTCTCCTTGTTTGGTTCCAAAATAGCTGTAAAGACAATGAGAAAAATGAAAATTCACACTCACGCCAAAAACCAAACTGATAGATGACCCGATGTTGGAATCTGGGAGCAATCTCTATTAATTAAAGGCAGATGGTGTTGGAATGAGCAAAACCTGTCCAAGGTTTTACCTCAAGACACGGCCTTTTGTCCGACGCACAGGAAGATCTTGAAAAAAGAGAGGGCACAGGGACAAGAACCAGAAAGCAAATGGGCAGGAAGTAGGCAGGGGCACTGGGGGTGGTGCCCTCCTCTAGGGAGGAGAAGCTTAAGGAAGGGTAGGGCCCAGAAGGACAGACAGCATATTTCAACTTGCATTTTTATCAAAATTACTGGTGCAGAGAATGAGGAAATCAGGTGGTATAGATAGAAGGATACCATCTCCATGGAGCAAAAGTGAATCAAGGGGAAACACTGGTAGGAGCCAGGGAGTAGGGCCAGAGCTGCATCTCTTCCTCTGCCATCCAGCTTGCAGCTGAGATGGGTATCCAGCTGTTGTGCTAGTGGAGGGATCTGCAATTTTTACTTATTTTTTTGCAAAATGCCAAACAGTAAATATTTTAGGCTTTGCAGGCCATACAGTCTGTATCACAAGTATTCAAAGTCCGTTGCTGGGACTTGACGCCAGCCACGGACAACGTGTAACCAAATGCGGCATGGCAGACTAAGAAAGATCTAAAAAGACATGGTCTCTGTGAAATTGGAGAAGAAAGCCCGAAGGGAAGACGAGCCTGAGCTGAAGAGGCCATATGACAATACTAAGAACGTGACACGGGAAAGAAAGAAGAGCTGGAAAAACCAAAACCAAAACCTAAAAACTCAGTAGCACAGTTTACTCTGGAAGCAGCAAAGAGAAACGATCCTGGAGACACCTGATTCGGACACACAGAGAATAAAAACTGGGGAAACTCTCGCAAATTCTAGAGGAAAAGGATAAAGACGTGGAAACCATGAAGGAGAGAATGGTAAGGATGTAAGAGAGAACGTGGAGGGTGACATACAATGGGGAACAAAAGCAGTGGGATAGAAACAAGGATCGAAGATCGGACTCCTGAGCTGAAGGCAGATCAACATAGGCACAAGGAGAAGGCTCACTGACTTTTTGGAAAAACATCAAGGAAGAGAGACTGACACCCAGACACATCTTTGCACAACATATGAAATACGAGGATGAGGGAAAATTATAGATGGATTAGAAATCAACAAAAAGAAGCCAGCCTGTAGGTCTTGAGGAGGGAAAAGTCTGTGACTGAGGAATTTTATACCCAGCTAGACTGTCTCATATGTGTGCAGGCCACAATGAGCAGAAGGCATTCTCCAGCGTGCAAGGATACAAACAATATTCTTATCATGCATCCCTTTTGAGAGAGGTACTTGAGAATGTTTTCCAGCCAACCATGACATGAATCAAAAGTAAGAGTTTAAGAAGGGGACAGTCTTGGTGAGATCGTGCACTACGAATGCATTGGTCATGGGCTCGGAAACCTGTGAACATGGAGATTTCATATTTGGTTCTAAAACTGAAGGCAAATGTCAAAATAATTTTTAAATGTTTGAAAGAAAACGTCCGTGTGTATCTAAGTATAAATACATATAAGTATAAATAACTATAAAATGTAGTCTGAAACCTAGATCATATTAACAAAAACCAAGCAGTGGAATGAGTCTTAAGTAGGTAGAATGTAAGACATGCTCCTCCCTGCTTGGCTCTGACAAATAAGAGCCATTAGATCAAATAGTGCTTTTGAAAAGTCCAAAGGCAACCACAAAACACTAGAGAAAATGGGAAATAAATTACCGGTAATATGGGGGTGCCTGGCTGGTGCAGTGGGTAGAACATGAGACTCTTGATCTCAGGGTTGTGAGTTTAAGCCCCAAGTTGGGTGTAGAGCTTACTTAAAAAAAAATTTTTTTTAATTATAGGTAATATGTTAAAAAAAAAAAAGAAAAATAGAAAAAGTGGAATATATAAAAAGCAACTGAGATCAATCAAGATTACAGAAGAGCAACTATCTAAAAACAAAACAATGCCTCTTAACGGAGTCAACCCCTCTACTGAAAAATGGATTTAAAAAATATTAAAATAACCATTTCAGAGGGACATCACTAAATGAAGCAATTTGTTTTTAAAACTTACAACTTTGAAAGAAGATGCTGTAAGCTTCTTTAAAGAAGTTCTAAGTTCGTCACCCACTAACTAAGAAGTTTGCCTCGTAATAAAAAAAGAGAGAATGTTTTGTGTGGAATAACATCTTATTGAAATATATTAAGAACAAAAGTGTTAGGAACACAAAAAGGAACAGATAGTAACCTGAGCAGTAAAACGATGCTAAATTAATTCCAAAGGAGCTGGAAGCAGACAGGCCACATTTCCTGACTGCAATGTAATAAACAGGATTTAGTGTTAAACAGAAAAGAATGAAAAATATATGTACTCAACTCTAGAAGTTAGAAAGAAAGTCAGAGAGAGACTGGCAGCAGAAGTAGAAAGTAACAGCATGGAACATCAGAAAAAACTCACACGTAAACACCCCCAAAAACGGATTCTCAGGAAAGTCCCCAAACCAATAAACTTAAAACACAAACACACACACACACACCAAAAACAACCAAACAACAACAACAACAAAAACCAGACAAAACACTGTCATGTCTAATTAGGAATACGAGAGAGAAATCAGACCCGCGCGTTAGGAAGTAATGAGGAAGGGACTATTGTAAGAGTCGAAATTATAATTATAAATTATAAATTATAAGGCTGCTACAGTATTCAGCTTTAGGCCGAAATCTTGGACACGGAATGAACTGCATGACTTTTTAGGAAAACGTAAATGACCAAGTCAAACTAAAGAAGAGACAAAGAATCTCTGGATCCAATGCTACTTGATCTGGGCAGAAACAGGAAAAGGTGGAAATTGGACCACGTGCAAAAACCTAAAATCGATCGTTTTGCAACTTAAAAAAAGGGGGGGGGGCAGCATCCTATGATTCAACCCTGATATAAAAGCCAGCATGAGCTTATCCACACACAGACCCTGCAGACCAGCCGACTGATCTCATTCACCAGTTGGGCCCGATGTTTTCTGCCCGGCGGGGTCCCAGCCTCCCCGGACCAGTGGCGGGGCCCTGGCGCCTCGGTCTGCCCCTGCACGGGAGTACCGAGTGAGGGGTGAGCAGGATGTTCGGCGGCCCCCACTCTCTCAGGGGACCCTCTGGGGCTCGAACTGACAGTACAGGTAAATACAGTGAAATACCCGGGTCCCCCGCCACTCCCATCCTCCTGCCCCAAAAGACAGGGAGCTGCCAGGGAGGGACACGGGGACCCGGGAGAGCTGTGGAGACCTGGAGGCTGCCATCTGCGACTCACAGCAGGCCCATCCTGGCTGGCTGGCGTCCTGGCTCCTCCTGGGAGCAGCCGACCTCCCTTTTATCCCCCCCACCTGCTCCCCCGACCAAGCCACAGCCAAGAGCCAAGAGGGGGCCATACAGGCCCAATCCCAGCGGCCGAGCCGCCGCCTCCTCTCCCACCACCTTGGGTAGCTCATCCCTCTGGTCTGCCTCCTGTGTCCCAGGTGCCAAAAATCCTGCTGGGCAGGCCTGCTCGCCGGATCGAAGCTCATCTCGGAACATATGGCAGGCGGCGCCCAGCGTCCCCCGGTCGGAGCCAAGGGCGCTGCATCTGGTGCCTCCCTCGGAGCAGGGCGGGGAGCTGGCCAAGGTCTCACTCTGAGCAGCACCCCTGCCTCTCTGCTTTTGGGCTGTCAGGCTCGGGAAGGTGGGGCCGTGGGGGGGATGAGCAAGGGACACCAGCCCCCGAGGTCCATCCCAAGGCTGAGGCCTGAAAGGTGGGTGAGTTGGCAGATTCCACCAGCTGGGTGCAGGGGAGGGAGGGGTTCCTGGTCGCCCCCTGGCCAGGGTGGAAGAGCTCAGGGGGGTGGGGCTAGGAGGGACCCCCTGCTGGCTCCATCCATTTCGACAGGGCCACTCTGCCCACCAGCAGGTGACAAAAGGCAGGTGAGGCCAGTCTGCCCAGAGGAAGTGTATTTTGGCTTCATCTGACCGGGAGCCACAGAGCCACCTGGAAGCCCTCAGGCCAGAGTCCCATTTGCACACGGCAGATGTCCGTGGGTTTCGTAAATGAGGCCATTGTAGGGAAGGCATGGTGAGGATGGAAGAGGCACTCCTCATGAAGCCAACTCTCGCCTCTCTGTCCAAGGCTGCAGGTGACTTAATGCTCTTCCCCCGGTAAGACCACATTTTTAGAATCTGCACCCACAAGCACTGTACCCAGGGTTCAGCCACCTCTCCGGGAGAGCCGGGCTGGGCTCACAGGCAGCTCTTGAGCACCCAGACATCTCTCTAAGCCCACACTGGTCTTGCCCGTCCACTCCAACACCTCTAAGCCCCACTTGCCTCCTATAACACAATGCCCTTCTGACTTGGGGCTCTGGGGCAGAAAAGCCAAGGACCCCCCTGCGAAATGAGGCAGCCCCCAGCAATGGACAGCCAGAGGAGCTAGGCATGCAACCTTGTGAGCAAATGACTAGAAAAAAGCCAAAAGCATTTGCAACACAGATAGCAAAGGATTGGGGTCTTTCATATATAAAGAACTCTTCCGAATCAATAAGACAAGCAACTTAAAATTCAAAGGAGAAGAACAGGCAATTCACAGGAGGGGGGCAAAGAGGGACAAGGAGATGTAAAATGGCCAATCTCAAGTAATGAAGGGAATGCAGCTTAAATCAATGGGAATACAGGACTTGTGGCTCGCAAACAGGCAAAGGCAAACACAGGCACACTCAACAAGGTAGGGGTGCGAATTCCTCTTCTCTGAATGCAACTGGTAACGAAATGTCAAAACCGTGGAAAGATGCACACCCTTTGGTGCAGCACCCCCACGTCTACGAAGTTATCATCCATTCACCCCCTTACAAAGCTGGCTAAACGAGTTCCGCATGGCCAGGGCTGGGAGGTGCTGGGTGTACTCAGGAACAGTCATGGGGGCTTTGCAGCAGGAAGGGACAGGTCAATAACATGGGTGTGATCACGCTCACCCAAGAGTGACACTCATAAAGGGGAGACGATGAGCAGAGTGCGCTGGTGGAGAACAGGCATGGGGATGGATTTATGAAGGCCAGTCTGAGGGAGGTGACATCAAGGATGACAAGGACTTAGCTCCGTGAAGCACACAGAGCAGCAAAGGGCCAGGCAGGAGGGAGGAAGCAAATGAAGGGGGTGGCAGCCAGAGACCAGGGGTCCCTGGGGGCTGGTCAACCTTGGCAGGGGTTTGGATTTTATTCTAGAAGAGTATGCTATCACCGAAATGTGGGTTGGTGGGACCATGGTTGGTTTTTATGCTCTTGCTTTGGCTTCTCTATATTTTTCATTTTACTATAACAACTATATAATTCTTGTATTCAAAAGAAAAAAAAACCCTAAGACTATTCAGAAGCCAGTCTCTCCTCAGTGAGGATGGGGACCACTTCTTTATGGGGGATCCTATAAAAAGCTGATATCTGTCGTCAACCAGGTGACACTTGTATTCGTAATCCATGGGGCCCCTGCCACTGGGAAGTGCTCTATCCCCCCAAGAGATGGTGAGTGTGTGTGTGTGCGCGCACGCACAAACTTCCATTCTCTCGCAATTCCGTACACATGAGTATCAAGGGACAAACCCAAAGTGAGTTGTCAGCCAAGTGTGCATATGGTGGTTGGGAGTGAGGGTGCTCCTCTAGCTAGAGTGGCCAAGGATCTTCCCTGAGCAGGTAACACAACACGGAGACCTACACAGTGTGAAGGGGGCAGAGCAAGAAGATCTGAAGGAAGAGGGTTCCAAGCAGGGAGGACAGCCTGTGCAAAGGCCCTGAGGCAGGATCATGCCCAGCACCTCCCAGCAACTGAATGAAGGCTGGGGTGCCTTGCACAGAGTGAATGAAGAAAGGGGGCAGAGAGGCGACTCACATAGTCTGATGGGCCATGTGGGGCCAGGTATGGTTTGGATTCTATTTTAAATGGAATGCAAAGCCACTAGAAGGTTCTAGCCCGGCCTTGGTTGCTCGGTGCTGCGGGGTGCAGGGTCTCTGGTTGTGCGTGAGGAGGGAGGCGTTCACCCTCCTACCTCACACCTGAGGCCACAGGAACACGACCTCCACTCTGTGCTATCCTTAGAAAGAGCCAGCTCCCAAGCTCTTAGAAACCTACCTTGTCGTTCGGCCCCAGGAGCCTCATTCCTTCTCAGAGTGCAGCTACGTATTCCAGTGAGGAAGTATGGACCTGCGTGCTTTCTAATGGCAGGAACCAAGTGCCGGATCCTCTTCCTGCATCAAGCTGGGGGCCCAGGGCTCAGCGGGTTAGAGCCGAGGCTGGTGCTCTGGCCCCCACCCCGTGCTCCAAGGGGAACCCTGCCCTGCCTTTCTGCCCCTTCCCCAACTACGGCCACGGGCACCCAGGGCTTCCTGGGTAGTCTCCTTGCTGCACCTGCAGGGGCGGGCGGCAGGCGCACTGCACAAAGCCCACCCAGGGCGCTCCTTTCCCATACTTCCTCCCACAGAGCCACCCGTTTGTGACGGCTCAACCATCAGACCTGGGTCTGACAGATCTGCTACTGCCTCCCCAGCACCCACTCTCCTTTCTTCCCAGACAGCAAACCCCAATGTTTCCAATTTAAATACTCTCCAACACTCCCTTGTGGCCCACCCTGGCCATGTACCTGCTTCTGGCCCCGACAGTGTCACTGGAAGTCACCTGGGAGGGGCTCCGGGGGAAGCAGCTGTTTCTTATCAAAAGGGGTCACATCACCAGCCCAATGATCTGGGGCCCTTAACCACTCCGAGCCTCAGTTTCCCCATCAGCAAAACGGGGTCACGGTGATGACAATAACCGTCCTGCCCACGTGCAGGATTTAGGAGGGAGTAACGATGGTGTGGTGACAGAGACCAGGTATGTCACACAGAGACGGCCTCTCGAGGACATGACCTCTCGCCTGCCAATCCGCACTCAGAGCACCCTCAGCGGGTCCCCAGCTAAACGAGGTGAATGACAAGCAGCGGGAAAGCTGGGGCCGGACCCTGGTCCTCAGCTGAGACCACAAAACTGACCCAAACCAAGAAGCAGCTGGTGTGGAGGGGTCTGGGCCCCCAGCAGGAGCCTCATCTGCCTCCAAGATCACCATCCTTTCTGGACCCGGAGCCGCCCATCCGACGTTCCAGAACAGCCTGGCTGCACCCCTCTCCCAGCGGAGCACTGGACCTTGGTCCCAGCACCTGGTGCAGTGCGGGTCACCCCTGAATGCTCGCTGAACCCACCAGACATCGCGGTATAAAATAAGCCAAAAGCAGTCGCCCCTGTGAGGTACCAAGCCTGCCTGGCCAAGCGAACCCACAGATATGGGCTCCCCAAACGAGGGACGCAGTCAGCAATGTTTGCGATTATTCGGTGACGCCCACGAGAAAGCGTGGGTTTAGGCTTGGGCGTCCGTGAAGCCGGCTAATCTCTGTGACAAGAAAGAGGGCATGAGCTGGGCTGGAGAGGGCTTGAGTGGCCCCCCCGAATCAGGAGGCCCTGCTGCCTATGTTGGGATTTGCGGCTGGTGGCTGAAAAGTGACATCCTCGAGCTCTGGCCCCGGCGGGCTCTCCTGCGGGTCTCCTCGGCCTGTTCTCTTTGGAGCGCCCAACTCCACCTGCACCCCGGGATGTGATCCAGCGGGAATGGTCTATCTCAGAATACCCATGAACTTCAGGGCTGCAGGATCCCGGGGGCGGGGCGGGGGGTGGACGTTAGCAGGTAGGCTGTCGAGGAACTGGGAATGCTGACCCTGGGACATTCAAGCTGTGTGTCTCTGGGCACGTTACTGCACCTCTCTGAATCAGAGATTTCTCACTGGATTGCTGGGCACACCTGATTTAAAAATATATATATATATATATATATATACTTTTTTTTACAATTCTTACTCAAATATGGACTGACTGACTTTTGGCTGTTCGGAAAAGCAAACCCATCTTTAGGGGATCTGGTTCCTTCCCAGCACTTGCCACACAGCACATATTCAGTTTGGTTTACCTTCTGCTTCCCTCCCCGAGCATGGGGGCCACGGCCTTGGTCGCTGCTCTCTCCCCAGGGCCCGGGACACGTGTAAGCCCTCGATAAACATTTGTTGAATGAGCTGAGTAAAAAGGGGGGCGCTCAGCTACCATCACCGTGCTCCCCTGTCCAAAGGCGGAAGACACCAGGCCCCTCAAGGGACCCCACCCTGAAACACGGGAGTTTGCATGAAAGGCAGGCAAGCAAAGGCCCGAAGCAGGACTCTGAAGGGAGGGTGGAGAAAGACAGTTCTGGAAAACGCTGGGAAACACAAAAGCCGGGCCATAAATCTTCCCTCTCCAGGGAGGGTGCAAGGGCTTTGGTGTTTGGTTTGGACTTTAATAACACAGATTCTAAATCCGCTGCCTCGTTATGAAAATATATTTGCAGATTTAAAATACTGGGCCTGGGATGCTGAGGGCAGCTCGTCCAGCAGAAGCTGGGAAGGCTGTGGGCCGGGCTGATCCCATGGGAATGAGCACCTCCCCCACCCTCCTGCTCCACCTGCCCTGGAAGCCTGTCCCGTTTCCGTTGGCCTGATGCAAGTCATAGGGACACTGGCCTCCCAGGAAAGGGGAGCAGCAAGCAGCCTTTCCCTCCCTCAGCTGATGACTGTGGTCACCAGCCCTGGCCCCTCTCTGGGGGAGAGGGGGCAGGGCGGCCTCCAGCCTGGTTTTGGGGGTGGGGTGGCCAGGCTGGGAGAGGTCAGGGGCTGCACTGGCCACGTGAGCAGGAGAGCATCTCCTCTTCTCCACTTGGAACAAGAGGGTGCCATGAGTCCCCAGCATGCTCTTTCTTCTTGCTGAACAAGATGGATTGGAAAACAAATTGGCTCAAATAAAGCATGTAATTAGATTAAAGCCTCTTGCCCAGAGCCTCTGGGGCTGCAAAAAGCCCTCCCGACTGGAGGCAGGACAGCTCGGCAGGCTGAACCAGCTCCTGGACATCCAGAATTTTCTCTTGATCCCCAGCCACCCACCCCCAGTCCTCCCCAGCTGATGTGAACCACGCTGAGAGGATTAATTCTACCGCAAAGATGGCCCCAGACCGGGCTCTGCCACCAGCCCCACAAGGCTTGGGGTCACCCCGTTCCCTGCCGGCAGATCCTGTCCCGTCCACGTGATGCAGCTGGGGCTCAGCCCATCTCCAGCCTGAACACCTGCCCAGTGCTGAGTCTACACCTGGGCAGCCCGCCCCCAGTGCTTTCCACCCACAACCTCCTTTGAGCTGCGTAACCACCTCTAAGGAGACCGGGTGCGAGGGTCAGCACTGCTGTTTCTGTTACAAACATGAGAAGACCGAGGCCCCGAACGTTCAGTGTCCCGGGTCCCCGGCCGGTGGGGACACATCACCTTTGCTAACACCAGCTGCCCCACGGCCCTTGTGAGGCGCTCAAGAAGCTGCCACATCCAGGGACTAGTCTCCTCAGCCTGCAAGTGTTTCAGGAGAAGCTCCCCATTGAAATGGCAGATGAGCTTCTGGCCCTAAGTGTCAAACAAGACCCCAGGCAGCGCACAGGAGACAGAAAAGAGAGGAAAGCAGGTATGAAACTCGGGGCTCCTGGTTGTAGGGCTTGATCATTAGCAACTTATCTCCAGGAAAAAAAGAAAAAACAAACAAACAAACAAAAAAAACAAGGACTGCCAGAGGAGACAGGGATTAAGAGCAAGGCTGGGGCAGGAAAAGCAAACAGGCAGCACACAGGCCAACAGCTTCCCCGGCCGAGCTCATGGCAGACATCACTAATCAACCTCAGAACTCATCGACGTGCTCTGGGTACTCCGGGGCAAAGCCGACACATTCTTGCCATCCCTGGTTTATTCTGACTGATACACTGGACACCGGCCAGGGAGTCCAGCTTCTCAGAGCTGGAAGGGTTCTCGAAGGTCGGCCTGCCCTCCCTGGCCCCTCCCTGCTGCCACCCCAGGCCTGAATCTGCTTCACCACGGATCCTAGCGTTACGCAGGACTTCCGTGAGCTGAGCCTCACCTGTTTCTGTAACTCCTCCAGGTGGCCTTAGCTCCCCTCTCTGCACCAGCCCAGCACACGCCCACCACCCATTTAAGCAACAGATCAGCCCGCAAGACCTTCAAAGAAAGCGTCCCTCCCTTCCAAGCCTCCCTGGTTCCCCCAAACTCCAAAACCACGGCTTTCAGAAGCCCCGCCATGCTGGTCCCTCTCCTTAACCTCTCTGTTCCTCCATTCTCTGAAGTGAGAGCCAAAGGGACTAATCCTGTCTCCTCCTCACTTCACAGGCATCTCTGCAGCGTGTGGAGATACTTCGTGACTACAATGTCCTGCTGAAGCTGAGGCCACCTGTCTGTCTCGGGGATGGGGACAGGGGAGAACCAGGAAGGGGCAGTTCCAAGCAGCCCAACCGCCATCGCAAAGGAAATCCCTCTGGGTCTTCGTTCATAGCTTAGGTATCCATCCCTTACAGACACTAGGAATGGATGCTGTTAGTGGGACCCCAGAACACGGTATGGAAGGACGGATAGATTTAAAGGGTAGGGGGGACCCTCTGGAGATTGACCCACTGGTGGAAGAAGGAAACCAAGAAAAGCAGATGTGGCACGTCCGAGGCCCGTTGCAAACAGAGGCAAGCGGTCCTACCACAGCTGGACAGCTTCGGGAAGACAAGAGCACCCCAGCACCAGCCCGTCTTGCAACCACTGCGTCATCCTGAAAGGCGGAATCGTGTTCAATGGGCACTGCTCCGTGAGCAGGAAAGTTGGCGAGGCATCTGAGAAAGATTTCCATCCAAAATGATTAAAAAGAAAAAAAAGGTACACGGCATTTCAGCGAATTAATGCCTCAGGTGTCTGCAAACCGTGGGGGAGGGGGGTTTCTCATTCCCCAGCGGCGCAGGAACCCCAGCAAACACTGAAATCCGCCCTGTCAAGATGAAACCACGGGGAGAATGAAGGTACTGTGTCTGCTTTGGGGAAGTAAAGAATTCTCGACAGGCTCCATTGTAACCACAGACGCAAATCCCCCCCACCCCACCCCGCCACGTAGAAGGTTCTAGAAGTCTTCACATTCCTGGTGGAGGCACAGCCACTCTTCCCTGAGCCACTGCAGGGCCTCGAGGCTGGAGGTCACCAAGAGGCCAGTGGACACCCTGGACTTCATCCCTGCTCTGCCCTCCCCACCTGGACACGTCCAGGCTTTCACGAGATGGCCAAGGTCATCTTTTATACCGGTCTTCCATTTTGTAACCAACCACCTCTTCGGTCTCCAGGAACTCCCCAGACACAGGATTTCCAACTGGTGCTCCGCATCCGTCCCCCAGTCCTGGAGGGCGTCCTGACTACCCCCTCACCCCCCGCTGCCACCCACAAACGAGAGGGAACCACAGAGAGGACAACGTGCCTCAGGAGCTGAGGCCTGGCTGGGCATCCTGCAGACCTGCCAAGTGCTGCACCAGAAGTTCACGCACAGGCCTCCCGGAGAGCTGCCGGGACAATTCAGGTGCAAAACGACTAACAGGTTCTGACCCCCCGGGGTGGGGGCATATGTGTGGGACACACCATTTAGCTCCATACCGGGCATCCACAAGCACCAGTTCCGGCCATAGCAACCCACCCACCCCTGACAGTTATTCAGAGCCTCTTGATTTCATTGCATGTGCCTCTGCCCTTAGGAGAGCAGGCTTTATGGTAGGCCTGCGGTCCCTACCACCCCTTTCATTCCCCCTCCCCACTATAACACGCTCACCAAAACCTTGAACAGAACTCTTGCACCAGAGATGAGCCCTGAAAACCCGCTGAAGAGGACAGACAAGGAGGTCACCCTGCTGCAGAAAGATGAGCTGCCTAGCTAAGTGAGGGGTCTCTGGCTAGGGCAGATGGTGGGGGTCCCATCTCTACGAGGGAAAGACATGGAGACCGAATCTGCCTCAGAGCCGGAGAAATACAGCCCCCTGAGCTGTTTTAAGATGTAAACTGTGCCACATTAGATGAACTTTCTAGGGGTTTCGCTCGAGGACCCCAACTTTCTAGCTATGCCACTGGTTCTCCTTGTTTGCCATTAGGGAAGAGAAGCTCGTCTGCAGGGGTGACAAGCCACCTTGGACCTGAGGCTTTGGATGAAGGAGGAACAGACCCAGCAGGCTCTCTGGGAAGCCTGACCTTGGAAGGCCCGTGGAAGGCCACGTGGGTAGCTGCTGACACGTGAACACTTAGCTCTACTGTACCAGGTAATGGTCTGATTCAGAATCATCTATGCGTCTTTCCCGCACAGTGAACCACAGTCCCCAGAACTCAGGGCTCCGTGTTCCCTCATCTCTGCAAACCCAGCACAGGCCCTACCAATCCCTGAGTAAACGTGCAGGGGATGAATGAATGAAGACCGAATGAATAAACAGACAAGTGCATACATCCTCGGACGGGAATTCCCAAGGAATGCTGGGAATGGAGGGGTGGGTAGTCCTCCAAACCATCACCGAGCCTGGCTGGACAAGAAATCCCCATTTACAGCCTGCAGCCCAGAAGAGGCCAAGGGAAGGATTCATAGAGCACACGATCCGTATTTCATAAACCCTTCCAAATTGCAGAAAAGGCTGCACCTGCCCGCGTCACTCGGCGGCTGCTAATCCGCTCCAACAGCTCTGTGCTCTCCATTCTGGCTCCCACTTGGAGGGCAGAGTTATCCTGTGTATTCGCCTTTAATAAGCTGAAGCCATTCGGGCGCTGTATTCACTGGAATCTGCTCCCACAGGGCCAGCCCCACGGGGTCTCCTTGTCGGCTCTCTCAGTGAACAGGGGATTTTGTGTTCGGCAGGGAAAACAAAGCTGTCCCGATGGGGATCCAGTTGGCTCTGGATACACTTCTCCAGCCAGAGCCAATGGTGGACACAGCCCGGAGCTGCTGTCTACACTGAAGGGTGATTCAGGGGAGCAAGAGGGAGGGAGGCTAAGCTGGGGCTCCCCGGGAAGGTCATGAAAGAGGCACACCTGTAGCCCCGTAGCGTCTGCCGGCTAGTTGGTTGGCGGGTTAGCCCAGCTGGTTAAGCCACTGCCAGTGAGGTCATGCCTTGGAACCCGGTGTCGCCTTTGCTTACTTTCCTGGGGGGGGAAGGGGGAGGCGGGGTAGGGAGCTATACCCCAAACCCTGGCAGCTGTCGGGCAGGATGCCCGTCCCTCGTCCTTCCTACACAGAGAAAAGGCCCTCACAGTTTACCATCTCTTTCCAGTGCCAATAACTGGGGCACCATGATCACAGAGGTGGCCACAGATGCCCCTTAAGTCAGCAGAGCGAACAAAGGTCTTTGGCGAAAGAGTGTGCCCGGTTCAGGCACGTCCTGAGCTTACGGACTACATTACCCAACACCCCTTGCAGTCAGGTGTGTCCACGTGACTGAGTTCTGGCCAGTGGGACACGGGTAGAAGTGGGGCCCAGACAAGCCCCACCCCCCCAGGCTTACAGACTACATTGCCCAGCATCCCTTGCAGTCAGGTGTGGTCATGTGACTGAGTTCTGGCCAATGGGACACAGGTAGAAGTGATACCCGGAGAAGTCTCTACTAGGCTTACAGACTACATTACCCAGCACCCCTTGCAGTCAGGTATGATCATGTGACTAAGTTCTGGCCAATGGGACACGGGTGGAAGTGATGCCCGGACATGTCTCCCACTGCCGCCCTCAGTTCTCGCCTGCCAAACCAATGATGACGCATAGGCCCTAGGGGATGGCAGAGCCACATGATGGAAGGAGCCTGGGCCCAACTCCCTGCTTGGAACGGAGCCGCCCAAACAGAAACACCTGCGTTGGACTGCTAGGACCTCTTGTTGTAGCCATAGCCTGCCCTAACCAATAGTCATTACTGACTGGCTGGATATCAGAGGGGGGACACAGGGCCCCAGAGAATAACCACCAGGTCTCTTTACAGTGTAGGGAGGTTGGAGTAGACAAGACAGAGACCCATAGATGGTCCCCAAATCCCAATAAAACTTGTTGCCCCCCTCGAATAATGTACCCAGTATAGCAGATGTAGTTGGTGCCCTGCCCAGAGCCCCCTTAGGGGGCCAGGGCACCCACCTCCAGCTCCAGGTGCTGGCAGCTAATGGCTCCCACTTGCACCTTCTCTGAAGGCTTGCCTTTGGCTGATGGAAACTGCCCTGCTTGCAAATATCTGGGAAGTTGCATACACTGGTGCCCCCCCACCCACCACCACCACCACGGAGGAGGGGGCAGTCTATAGCCTTTGGCCAGGCTACCGGGGCAGGTGTAACTGTCCAGCCCTTTGACCTTTAAGGCAGGATAACTGTGGTGGGATTCACTCTTCAGAGCTCTCTGCGGGATCAGATTGAGGCCAGACTTCTCCCGAACCCACATGTTTTCCTAGCTTCTTCTGCTGCCCTGTCCTTCCCTCGCTCCCTTACTGGTTTCTCCCTCAATAAATCATCTGCACAAGAATCTCTGTCTTGGGGCCCCTGATAACCCAAAAGAATGGCTGGCATTCCACGTCTTCTCCCATCTACAGCAGTACCTTTGCCACAAAGAGGAAAAAGGGCAGGGATGAAGTCCAGAGCCAGGACAATCCTGGACTATGGAGCCTAAAAAGATGACCACCTTGTCAGAGCTTTCTCCATCTGCTAAAGACGCTGAAGTACAACTTCCCAACCCTGACACCGAAGGAGGTGGCCTCGTGGGGCAGAAGGAATGCTTGGCCAGGAAACCAAGGGTGTGTCCCACTTGCTGGGTACGGAAGGGGACAGGGGAAGGCAATGGGTGGAAAGCCTAATCCAGCCTGGACCCCAGTCCGTTTCTAATCTCTGCAAACAAAACAACTTTCTCCTTTTCTCAATCCTACAGAGCCCTTTACTATTGAGCAGAGATCACAAAACGGGGCAAATGACACTTGGCACCATCTTCCCTAGGGAGAAGCTGACCACTCCAGTGCGGGTGGCTCTTACTGAATTCACGCTCTACCCTGGAGGGCAAAGACACAAGGTCCCCCATCTCTGTGGCCATGCCTTGGGGCACAGCAGGGACCCAAAGCTTTAGGAGCAAAGGAACAAAGCAGCAGAGAACAGAGTTGTACTCAGCAGGAGGAGGGGTTGGTTGTCTGAGCATCACCCCAGATTTAGGAGGAGGCAGCTGGTAGCGTCCCCGCCTCAAGGCCACGTTGCTCCCTCCAACCCTGAAGTCTATGTCCACAGTAGGGAGGATGCCCAGTTAGTGGGCAGATAGTATACGAGTCCATTCTCTCCCTCCCTTTCCCTCCCCTGGGCCTCAGCACCCTTTGTGGTCTAAATCCCCCAAGGCAACCCCCCAAGCTCGGGGACCACCAGGCCCTAAGACTTCAGTTGGCTTCCTCACCAACTGGGAGGGACCAAATAGATCATGTAGCCCATTTGGCTTCATTTCATTGAGAAGACTGAGCCCCACGCTATCAATTCGCCTGCAGGGACACTTTAATCGGGGTGGGGAGAGAATCATGAAATACTCATAATCCATGCCCTTAAGTAAAAAACTATATGGTTTAAGGTTGTCTATTACGACTTGCTAAGGACTGCATGGTTTCCCACCACAATTCCCACGGTGGGATCAGGGCCCTTAGCAGAAGAGACGCCAGAGAGCTCTCTCCCTACCCACATGAGGACCCAGGGAGGCAGCAGTCTGCAAGCCAGGAAGAGGGTCCTCACCAGAACCCAGCCACGCGGGCACCCTGATCTTGGACTTCCAGCCTCCGGAACAGTGAGAAAGTCAATTTCTGTTGCTTCAGCCGCACGGTCACCCTGGCAGACTAATACAAGGTATAGAGGAAATCTAGGGGACCACTGTGGGTGCTGCCCAACCCCCACCCCTGGGCTGGGGAGCCTTACTTGCTCCAGGTCAGTGGTTGCTGAGGTTCTGCTGGGGCCGAGCCTGACCGCAATCCGGACCAAGAGAGAGGACGGACCGTGGGCTCAGGGGCTCGGCCAGCTTCCTGGCACAGCCCAGACACGGTGCGCCCCCCACCCGTGCCCAGCCGGGGGCCTGCGGGGAGGCTTCCAGCCTGCCTCTGCCCAGCCCGGCAGCCTGCACACCACCCCCTCAGCCTCTGCCTGTAAGGACTCTGTGACATCTGTGTGACACAGGGGCGGGCCCCCAGGGATTCCAATCCCCTCTCTGACACCTGTCACTTGTCCCATTCCCATCAGCCGTCCCCTGAAGTCCCCAGTGGGAAGAGCTCCCAGGAAGGGCTAAATATTCCGCCCCCGCTTGCTCCTCTGGCCTCCGGGCTCATCCCTTTATGCTCCTCCAGGCTGGTGGCCGCCCCACCTGCAGAGGAAACAATGGGGTCCTGAAACCCACTATGGAAATGGCTTCCTTTGTGCCCCCTGGGGTGACCGAGGCCCCAGGCAGGGGGTGGGGGTGGCCGTGCTCTCCCCGGCCCTGCTCACCCCCCCAGCCTGACCTCTGCCCCAACCCTTTGTGCAGACCCCCAACAGAGAAGAGCAAAGGGGGAGGGGAAGGAGAGGGAATAAGGAAGGTGGTGGCGAGGGGTGGAGAAGAGAGACAGAAGCAAAGGCAGAGAAAAGCAGACAGACAGAGTGAGAAGGAAGGAAAGAGGTCTGCTTCATGCAGGCTGCCCAGAGCCGGGTCTCCTGGCCAAGGGGAAGCAAACAGTAAGCTGGACCCTCTGAAGTTGCCCTCTCTGTGGGTCACCAATGGCCAAAGACAATTCACTGCAGAACTCGGCTCCCACCATGGAGGGGCGTGGCAAGGATTTACGATGGCATCTCACTCCCTTGTCCCCGCCCCCGTGGAGGTGCCCCCTCCTCGGGGACATTCACCTAAAGGAAGCTCAGAGCTCACACCTCCCACCCCACCCCCCACCCCAAAGCCACAGGGCGGGCCACATTCAGGCCAGACGTGGCCCTTCCCCTTCTTTAAGCCACGAGACTAATGATGATGATGGGTGGCAGCCACGTCGCACTTGTCATGAGATACGCCATTCCACGTGCATTATAGCCTCAGAAGCAGCCCATGCCCGGGGACTAGATGCACCTCTAAAGACAACACTTTGTAAAGCACATAACTGCATAGCCCTTTAACACTGAAACCATCGGGCAAACCAGGTATAGAAGACGTGCAGGAAGGGGTGCCTGGGGGGCTCAGTCGGTGAAGCGTCTGCCTTCCGCTCAGGTCATGATCCCGGGGTTCTGGAATCGAGTCCCACATCAGGGTCCCTGCTCTGCGGGGAGCCTGCTTCTCCCTCTCCTCCCCACTCATGCTCTCTCTCAAATAAATAAATTAAATCGTAAAAAAAAAAAAAGACACATGGGGGATGACCAAGGAAGTCTGAAGGCTGACTGGGTACCAGAGGACATGAGAAGACTTTTTGCTAATTTTGTCAGGTGTAACCACGTTATTGAGAAGATTCAGGAAAATGTTCTTAGTTTTCAGAAATGGTATTCTGAAATATTTCGGGGTGAAATGTCATAATGTCTAAGCTTTTCTTTTTCTTTAAAGATTTTATTTATTTATTCATTTGAGAGAGAGAGCACAAGCAGGGGGAGGGGCAGAGGGAGAGAGAGAAGCAGACTCCATGCTGAGCAGAGCTGAAGGCAAGACGCTTAACCGACTGAGCCGCCCAGGCATCCCTAAGCTTTTCTTTAAAAATGTTTCAGCAAAAAACAAATGGTTGAAGCAAAGGGGGCAAAATGTGACTCGCTAAGGCTAGATGATAGGAATGTGGGTATCCATCCATCACTCTGTCCTCTGTACGGGTCTTGAGGTTTTTCCGCAATAAAAAGTTTAACAGGGCACCTGGGTGGCTCAGTTGGTTAAGCGACTGCCTTCGGCTCAGGTCATGATCCTGGAGTCCCTGGATCGAGTCCCGCATCGGGCTCCCTGCTCGGCGGGGAGTCTGCTTCGTCCTCTGACCCTATCCCCTCTCATGTGCTCTCTGTCTCTCTCATTCTCTCTGTCTCAAATAAATAAATAAAATCTTTAAAAAAAAAAAAAGTTTAACAATCGGTTAAATCACGTTAATTCCAAAATACAGTAATTTATAGGAACACCGAGAATTTGGGATAAATTTTATTTTAGATTGGGCTATTTCCCATGGACAATGGACTGGCAAACATTTCCTATGGGAACACAAGATTTCCTCGCTGACTTGAGAAAACATCACTTTCTAAATCCTAAGCTGCACCCATCTCAATATCACACGTAAGTAAGAAATGAGCTGGTCTATCTATGAATGTAGCAACATCTTTCCTTAATGCTTTTGGAGCGAACACATGGATTTTATCCTATATCAGTATACCACCTCGATGACATTATTAGCATATGGGGCTGGATAATTCTTTGTTGTGGGGGCTGCCCTGTGTCTTTGGGGTGGTCTCTCCCCCCTGGGTGCCAGCAACACCACCCTCTCTCCAGTTGTGACAGTCAAAAATGTCTTCCAGAAATGTCCAAATGTCTCCTGGGGGCAAAATTAGCCCCATTGCCGAGAACCACAGAGATATGTGAGCACAATGAAATCATTTATTTAAAATGTTCCACGAGCCAGGTTTTCACCAAAGTTGACCCTCCAGAATGTATTTATCTTTAATCATGCGTCTGGTCCAACTCTTCACTAAAGCTGACCCTCCATGTGTAATCTGCTTTGGCAATGTATTGTATCTTTCCATTTCGTATTTGAATATTCTCCGACAACATAATTATACGGATATCCCATAATTGAGTAACTAAAACTCTACTGAAAGATATCTGGTTTCCCTCTTTTGTTATTATAAACAATGCCACAAAAAGAAACCTTATAGCTAAATCCTGGCACACATCACTATTTCCTTATGCTAAGTTCCTAGAAAGGCATGGGGTCAAAGATACATTTTGATACGTGAGGCCAAATCACCCTTCATATACCAACCTGACCTCCCATCACCAGGGTGGGTGAGTGCCTGTTTCCCAACCCTTTCAACACCGGGAATTACTTTTTGTTTTGTAAATAGTTGTCATAAGTTTTTAAATGGTACTTTTATTAATGTTGTGTCTTTATTACTAGGTAAGTGTAATACTTCAGATACTTATTGCCATGTGTACAAATTCTCTGAATTTCTAGTTCATTCTCTCAACCCAATTTTGTAATGGAATCTCCCCCCTTCTTGTTGAACTGTAAGAGCTCTTTATTTATTGATGATGTTAATCTTTGGTCATCCATGTCACAAATCTTTTTCTCAGCTTTTAGTTTGTCTTTCTGTTGTTTATAGAGTTTTGACGTACAGAAGTTTCCACTTTTATTGACCTAAGATCTTTCCTCTTATGATTTCTGACTTCTGTATCATATTTAGAAAGGCTTCCTCGCCCCAAGATTACATTGACGCTGATATATTTTATTCTAGAACTTTTAAGGATTCATTAAAAATATAGAAATATTTAATCCATTGGGATTTATGTTGGCTCACAGCCTGTAGTAGAAATCTCATTTATTATTATTTTAAAATATACAGCCAGTTTTCCTAGCACCATTTGCTGATTGATTCATCCTTTCTTCACTGATTAGTAATTGCAGCTTTACTGTCTACTAATTCTTATGTTTACATTTGAGTCTATTTCTGGACTTCTACTCAGCTTGTGTGATTTCTCTATCACACTAATTTAAATACCCTGGTTATAATATTGTAAAAATCTGGGAGGTCAAGTCACCCTTCCTTACTCTTCTTTTCAAAAAATTCTTGACTATTAATGCTCATTTATTTTTCTAGCTGAACTTAGGAATCCTGTCCTGTCCCACCAGAATTTTGACTAGAATCATGCTAACCCTACAGGTTATTTTGGGGAGAATTGGCACTTTACAGTATGGAGTCTTGCCCTCCCAGAATGCAGTAAGAGCTTCCTTTTTTTTTTCTTTTTCCCTTATTTTTCTGGTCTTCCATAGTGTCGCTTAGAAAAGTTTTACCCTTGGTAAAAATCTACACTCTGTACTTTTAATGCTACACTTATTTCTGTGTATTTGATATTTCTGGTACTGTTCTAATAGGGATTCTGTTTCCATTATACCAATGCGGTGTCTTCATTGATCACTTACTATAGGCCAGACATCCCCTGAACATTTTCACTCACTAGGACACAGTTTTTATGTAGTTTTTGCTGACACATAAGAAAACTTACTGCCCTTTAAATGTTACTTGTGTGATGGCCTCCCAGCCATGCTCCTAATCCGTTGTACCAATTTTTGGCTGGTTCTCTACTGGCATGTTTTTAGGATGCAAGTATCATCCTGTGTATGAGAAAGGCACCTGCTCCCCCACCCAAACTGTTTTCTCCTATAAGCTGATCCACCTGCCCCGTCTCACTCAGGGCCGCCTTGTGACCAAAGAGACCGAGCTCGGCATGGTCCTCCATGCCAGCTGACCAACGTGCTGACCAACCACACCCCCAAGAGCCACTGTAACAGGCACCTGCAAAAAACCAGAAGCTTTTAACCAGCTGCCCCTCTGCCTCTACCTTGGTTTTCCATCCCAACAGATGCACTGGTTTGTCTTCTCTCCTGGTGGAATGCTACCACACGGTCAGGAAGATATATTTAGAAATTACCCTAAATTGGGGCGCCTGGGTGGCTCAGTTGGTTAAGCGACTGCCTTCGGCTCAGGTCATGATCCTGGAGTCCCTGGATCGAGTCCCGCATCGGGCTCCCTGCTCGGCGGGGAGCCTGCTTCTCCCTCTGACCCTCCCCCCTCTCATGTGCTCTCTCTCTCTCTCTCTCTCATTCTGTCTCAAAAAAAAGAAAGAAAGAAAGAAATTACCCTAAATTGGCCAATCAGCATAGCTCGCTGGAGACAGAATGACACGGAGGTCAACTCCGAGGCCAGGAGACCTTGCCTGGGATGCTGGTTGCGCTACTTCTGGGTCCTTATGGACCTCCCTGTGACTCAGTCTCTCCTCGGTACCATGGGAGCTAATAACAGTGCCCACCTCCTCTGGGGGGAACGGATGATTAACTGCTAATAATTGAGAAGCGTGCCTAGGAGAGAGTAAGCACTCCGTGAATGTCATCTCCTTCCGCTTCTTCTTTGAGCCAGAATCTGTTTATCTTTAATCATGCGTCTGGTCCAGCCTCATCTGGTCAGACTTATCTGACGGTCACGTACCTAAACAGCTGATCCCGGACGGCCTAACGTCCCGTTTCGTACCACCTTTGAAAACCAGGATTTCAGTCCATTAACAGACTGTTCTTACAAGTGCCATGGGCTGCCTACGGGGTCAGCGACCCCAGCTCCTGTCAGCAGCCCCCGCCCCCCACGGACCCACAGGTCCCCTTCTCCTGCAGCAGGAGTACTGAAGGCCCAGTACCTAGGGAAGGAACCCATCCTTCCCTGATGACCCCCAAAAGGAGAAAGAGGATGCAGGCTGTGTGGCCAGACTTTTCCTACATAACGGGAGGGAACATGGCCCCTGCTGAATGTCCAGGAAGCCCAGAGGCTGTCTGCCATCTCCCTGTCTGAGCTACTCCTGCGTGGAGGTGACGTGAGAAGGTGCTCAAAGATACCCCATGGCCTCTAAATTCTCCCAGTGATCCAAGCATGTTCCCCATTGCTGCTCATGCCCCAGACTCCTGTCCCCATGGCTCCTACACTCTACTCAGCCCACCCCAAGCAACCCAGATTCACGTCTCTCTTGGACCCTTGATCTTAAGCACGTGACTTTTTTTTTTAAAACTGTGATAAAATACACCTAAAATTTACCATATTTACCCTTTTTCAATGAGGCAATTCAGTGCCATTAAGCACATTCACAATATGACCCATCCCCACTGTCTAGTTCCAGAACCTTCCCGCCACCCCAACAGGAAAACCGATATCCATCAAACATCACTCGCCATTCCTCCTGCCTCCCAGTCCCTGGCAACCACTAATCTACTTCTGGTGTCTGGATTTGCTCATTCTGGGCATTTCATAGAAATGGAATCATAATGCTATGCAGCCATTTATCTCTGGTTTCCCTCACTCTGCAAACCATCCTCAAGGTCCATCCAAGTTTGCGTGTATCGGTACCTCATTCCTTTTTATGACCGAATACTAGTCCCCCGTGTGGACGTGCCACGCTGCATTTACCCATTTGTGCAGCGATGGACATGTGGGCTGTTCCCCCCTTCCGGCTATCACGAAGTCAAGCACTTGACCTTTAACTGACTTCCAGTTTTCAACTCTCCACTACATTCAAGGTCTAATAGCAGCTGCTGGGAAGGCTGTAACAAGGACCCCCAGCAGTCCCCTCATCTGCCCCCACACCCGCACTGGGCAACACCTTTTCCCTCCGAAGGTCCTCTCAAGACACCTCCAGCAAGCTGACCCTCCGCACCTGTCCTCATGCCCACAAGTCCTGCCGTAATCCCACCTTCCCCGTGAGCAAGTGAGCAGGCAGGAGACCTCTGCTCGGCTCAATTCACCTCCTTCATCACCCCACGCGGGCACCTCCCCATCTCTCATCCTCACCAGAAGACGGGTGAGTGCAGGACAGTAAGACGTGCTGAGCGAGAGACTGAGTTCACGTTTGCTGTAACTGTTCTATTTTATTATGAGTTATTGTTGGTCTCTTACTGTGCCTGATTTATATGTTAAACTCTGCCACAGGGATGCACGTATGAGAAAAAACACAGTATGAACAGGGTTCTGTATTATCCGTGGTTTCAAGCATCCACTGGGGGTGTTGGGGACGGATCCCGCATGGATAATGGGGGTGCGGGGACCGCTGTCTCAGGAAACCAGATCAGACAGAACAGAACTCAGGCCCCAGGCTCCCAGTTTAGCCAGTGCTCTTTCCTCCCCACTGTCCCGCCCCCCAACACCTGGCCAGTATTGCATTCAAGTGTTACCAGTTGGTTTTCCATACTCACCCAACCTATTCTTTATCTTGCAAAACGAGAGCCAAAAACGAGAAAGAGCCAAGCTAATCCAGGCTGCAGGTGTATATAAACCCGATTTGCTTCCATGAGAAAAAAATGGAAGGGCCGAGAGGCTCCCAGATGGGACACGTCTAAGGTCAGCCCCCAGCCCCGCACCCCCACCTGAGAGCACCTGAGGATGGAGCCCTTCCTACAGCTGCTGGGCTCCTCAGAGTTCTCTGCAGGCCCCCCTGCAGCAGAAGGTGCCTCGCAGGGCCCCAGGTGGGGGGAAACTGGACACGGGAGGAGTGTTTATACCAGGGAAAGTAGCAAATGCTACAAACCAGGCCTGGCCCGGCCGGTTGTCAACCATTTCCCCGGGCGCTTCTGCCCGCAGAGAGCTCTATAAGGGACCGTGGAAGAAGCCGATCACTGTCCAAGATCTCGCAGCCAGTGGAGAATCAACCCCGGGTCGCCCGGCTCCAAACCACGCTCCTCCCGCTGAACCAAACAAACGTGGCGATCAACAACCACCTCGGAGTTGATGGACGGCAAGGGAAGACAGGTGGCCCTCTTTTAGGCCCAGGGGCTGGAGGTCTCTATGACTATAAGCAGGTGGGCTTGGAGTGGGTGGTCCCCATCCCGTTCTACTCGGTTTCCTCCAGGGCCGCCACCCCACCCTCCACCCCAGGGCCCCAGACCTCCCACGGGCCAGGCGTTCCTCACCTCCCTGCCCCAGGAGAGGGTCCCAGCCAGCTCAGTGAGCAGGTGGACGGCGTTTGTTCGAGGGGATGGGTTCAGGGCGAGGTTATGTCCATCAGCTTTCAGGACAAATTCTCGGTTTATTAATTCTCCTCCATTACGCAGGCAAAAGTAAACAAGCTTTTCTCGGGCGACCTGGCACAGAGGCCTTCCCTATTCAAACACTGCAAGAATCGACAGGCTTGGAAGTATGAGCTCCCAGCCCCGCTTCCCAGGGGGCCCCCTGGCCTCCTGCCCGCGACGTCCTGGCCTGCCCAGACAGGCGATCCGGGCTTTGTGTGGTGGTGGCCGGCTCCAGAGTCCGGCGCTCCGGGCCTGGCAGTGGCCTCAGCTCTCCAGAGGGAGCACCAGAGATTTCCGGACACCTGGAGAGCTCCGGAGGAGGTCAGAAAGGGTCGGGCCACAGCCATGGGCACCAGGACAAGCATCACACTTGTGCACTTCACCCCTCCGTGAGGAAAGCGCTTGGTCAGGGCGTTCACGTGATGCCTGCTTCCATTTAAGCCATGATTTGAAAGGTGCGGGGGGAAGAAAGGCAAGTCACGGTAACGAAATCAAAACAACGGCTAAGAAAGACTCTTCCGAGCAGGATGCTACAAGTGTTTCTAAGTAGTTGCTCCGGAGACTTTTACCTGCCGAGCCAAGACGGTTGCATGTTTTCAAGTCAAGCTGCAAGGACCAGAAGCAGGGAGGCACGAGAGAGGCGGGAGCCGCCTTGCCCTTGGACCAGCTGTGCACACGGCCCCAAGGAGGAGCTTGGCCAGGTGAGTCCTCCTGTGACCCATGTCACGAGGAAGAAGCTAGCATCAAAACTCTGCTGAAGGGAAGTGTCTTCACTGCTCCCCCCAAACCCCCAGAGCTGGAGGTTCCTTTGAATTATGTTCTTACAGAAAGAGCTCCCTCATCCCACCTCCCAGGTACTGGGGGATGCTACTTCTCTACAACGCCTTCCCATTGCTGTTCCTCCTGGAAGGGTCCCCCGCAGCTCAACCAAAGGGGAATGAAGACTGCCCAACAACCCAAGACTGAGATCTCTGTGGTTTTCCACCATGTGGCCTCAGGCACTCCCTGCAATGCTCCTCTGTCCTTTCCTAGTTGAGGGCTGTTGACCTCACAGCGGGCCTGGCCTGCTCTCCACCAGGCGCACCTTCCAGCCAGGCCATGAGCCCTCTTTGTGCCCAAAGCCCAGGCCGCGTAACCCCTCCTGTACCAAGGGTCTGGGGACACCCGGGGACACTTTCTCCCAGCAATATTTCTAAATGCAAAAATAAAACACACAGCTAGCCCTGTGGAATACAGGAAACGAATAATACTGAAATATACCCATCCAAATATTTTCCGAAAACCTAGCTTTACGATACAGTTGTATAATATACGTGCTTCTTTATTAATGATTATAAATCAGGATCTAGCTGCGGGTCCGGTAACTTCCGTCCTTCCGAAGCAACAACGAACACACACAGCATTTCATGATCTCTGCAGCGACTTGAATGCGGTGTGAAATTCGCTGTGACTTCCGTGGGCTGCCCGCCCCGCCGGGGGTTTGTGGCCCACGGAGAGAGCGCTCGATTTCGGGCAGAAGTGAGGGGCGGTGAGGGTGTGATGCTCTTCCTGTCCGGGTTCCCGGCCCCGTGAATCCTGTTCGTGGACCCCTGTGCTCAAGATGCCTCTTTCATCCCCATCCCCGCTTCCTGCCTTCTCTTCAGCCCCAGGAAGGAGTACCTGCCCCGACGGTGCTGGGCACACAGGCACCTTGCTACCCTGGGTGGACAAGCAAGAGGGTCTTGGGCCTGGGTAAAAAGCTAGCCCGCAGGCACCAGGAAGCCCCCCTCCCTTTTATTCTTGGAGGGGGCATCACCGGAAAAATGCCATGTGGCTCCATCCTCCTCAGTCCAGCCCTGGGGGCCACCACGCACACCCAGCAGCTCCCCGATGGTGGTTCTGAGGAGTCTAGCAGCTCTGACCCCCCACCCCTGCCGTCCCCATGGCAAAGCAGGACACGCCTACCTTCCGGCTCCTCCACGCTGCTGGCGGCCGTGGTCGGTGGTGCCACAGGGATCTCTGTGAGGTTTGGGATGGGAGGAAGAGAAAACGAGGTAAAAAAGATGTTATGACCTTAGAAGAGGATGGGCAGAGCACAGACTCCTCCCTGGGCCCTCCTCCCTTCCCCACTCCTCAGCCCTAGAGGAGGCGGGCCAGGAGCTGGAGGAAGCCGGCATGGGGGCCCGGAACGTGGCCTTGTTCTCCTCTGGATGCTGTCCCCCGACCAGGCAGGGACAGGAGTGGGGAGAAGGCAGGGCGGGCCCACAGCGTGGAGGGCTGACCGCCCCCCCGCCATACGATGTGATCGCTCCCCTCTGACCTCCCCCGGCTGGCGGGTGGAGGGGGAGGCTTCCGTGGCAGGGGTGGCAGGCGAGGGGGCTGGGAGGTGTCTCACGCATGCGGGGGGGGGGGTCTGCACCCCTGGCCCAGGTTCCCACGGGCTCACACTTTTTTCGGTGGCCAGAAGACTGACTAAGGAGGATCCGAGGGCCTGAGAGAAGCATGCACTTTACTGGGGTTTTTCCCTTTCTACCTCGAATGCCAATTCTTTCTTACTAGCTCCTGACTCCGCCCTGTGCTCAGGAAAGGTGAGGAGCTTCCTCCAGTCTCTGGGAAAGTCGCCCAGGCATCCACCAAAAGTCCCCAAGGGGAGGGACTCGCCTCCTCCATGAACAGGGGGGCCACAGAGGTCTCCACGAACCCCCCAGACTCTGGCCACCATCTGACTATTCGGGGTAAGACCTCCCTCAACCTCCAGACAAGATCAGCTGGGACCTGAGGCTTGGTGGGTCGAGATGCTCAGGCCTGGGGGCATGCCTGAGACCCAGCCCTCCATTCGGGGGCCTGCTCTTGCCCTCGGTGGGATTTTATCAGCACTGAAGCTACAGGTGTCCTGCCACAGCAGTTCAGTAAGACGCGGACCACAGACCAGGCCTGCTCTTAGCCCCCAGGAGCTCCGTGGTCCTGATGGCTCAGGTACATGCAGCAATGGGCGTGGGCCTCGGGTGAGCTCCAGGAGGTGCACAGAGGGCCCGGCTCCCAGAGCTGTGCCCAGACAGGCAGGAGCCCCCCGGGGGGAACACGGTTTGGGTGCCTGTAGCTGGCGGCCGCAGCAAGAGCTCCCAGAAACCCCAGGGTGGACAGCCAGGTCCTCAGATGGCTGGCGGGAATGCCTGGCCTCTGCCGGAGCGGGTCGCAGAGTGAGACTTCCCGCTTCCCCAGGTTTCTGTCCCTGACTGTGAACCATCAGCTCCATTTCAAGGTCCTTCCCCTTGGGGCTTTGAAGTGGCGGCTCCAGCCACTTCTGAGCTGGTTTGTTTTTCTTATGTTCTCACAACCCCCTTGGGCACCGCTGGGTTTCCTCCCAGCTTTCTCAAAATGTTCACTTTGCAGCTTTTTGGCTAGACGGAAGAGAAGGGTTTCTGCAAACTGTGAGACTCTGATGAGTAGAGGTGGTCGTGGAAAGCGTCTCAAGGTGATCTGTGCCAGATGGATATTTCAATTTCCCGGGGCCGGAATTTGGGTTATCCGCTGGGACCGGACCCCTGGGCCAGCAGACTCTCCTAGAAAGAGTCAGCTAGTAAATATGCCCAGCTCCACAGGTCCTACGGACTCTGTTGTAGCTACTCAGTTGTGCTAGAGCTCCAAGCAGCCACGGATAACAGGTACGCGCGGGCGCGGCTCCGTCCCCATAAAACTTCATGGATGCTCCACTTTTCATTTCAAGCATTCCACGTGACATAAAATACTCGTCTTCTGACTTTGATTTCAATCATTAAAGAATTATTAAAAGAAAACACTGAGCCCCACCAAAACAGGTGGTGGGGTCAAACCCCCGGGCCAGCTAACCCCTGCTCTGGAGAAGCAGACCCGCCGGGATCCGCTCCTTTTTCTGCTCTCCCTTCTGGGTTAGGTCAGCCCTGCACAAAGGAATCAGGAAGGCCGGGGCCAGGGCCCGGCTCCCAGCCAGGCCTGACTTCCAACCAAGGCTAAGTCTCCACCCATAATACCTGGTACAATCCTACCAGTTATAAAACATTAAGTCCCTTCTGCACCAGGGCCCCTGAGTGGCCCCTGCCGTCTTGCTCACCCCGTCCTCTAGTTCCAGCAACAAAGGGGCTAACAGCTGGTCCAAGGGGCCCCCAGGACTCTCAGGGGAGCCATCATCTGTCATAAGGGCCGTGAGGGGGACACACCCGGGAGCCTGTAGGGTCAGCCCCTTCTGCTCCGAATCTGCCAGGGTCCGAGGATCCTGGAATGCCCATCACAGCGACCATGGCAACCCCTGGTACGAGGCCACCCCAGGTCTGGGAGCCACGGCAGAACATGGGACTAGGCCCCAGGTAGAGGAAAGGGGCTTGCTTCCCCCTGGGAACGGGAGACTCAGTCTTTATCAGGACAGAGGAGAAGCAGGCTGCCTATGCTGAGCTCCCAGCTGCTTCTGCAAGAACCCCCCAGGCTTGGGGGTCTCGCACGGGGTCCCACATGGAAAAGCGCTCAACCCGCTGGACGTCAGCGGGGTTCAGAGAGGACTTCCCTCCCCCACAGCCCAGCCAGAGCCCGGAGGGGGGGGGGGGCGCCTGGCACCACGTACTTATGCAGGGGGCGATGGGAGAGCGGCTCTGCTGATAGCCCTTGGCGCAGCGGTTACAGGTAATGCCCGTCACACCGTCCTTGCAGGGACACTGGCCCGTGGTCTGATTGCAGGTCTTGCCGGCCGCGCCCACGGGGTGGCAATCACAGGCTGTGGAGGACACACGACAGGAGGGTTAGAGGGTGGCGGGCGGGGGCGGGGGGTGGTCGGCCCCTCCCTCGCGATCCCGCCCCGCCTCGGGGTGCCCCAGGGACCCCCACCCCGGCAGACGGGGGGAAGCGTGGGGATGAGGGAGGCAGGCCCAGTCAGGCCCCCCCGCCCACACATATTCTAAAAGCTCTGATCACGGGCCACCTGCCTCCCTGGAGATGGGGACTGGAAGTCAGAATGGACCACTGTGAAAGGCTGTTGGGCAGCTGCGAAGTACGGCAGGGGAGCCCCTCCAAAGCCCCGAGGGGAAGACAGGAAGGAAGGCAAAGCCCTCAGGCTGATCATAAGCGGAGGGGTCTGACTCCCCACAAGGTAAGTCTGTGTCTCCCCACTCCTCTGCCCCCAGGCCTCCTTCCCTCCCCTCCATGTTTGGGACGCAATACAGCCTTGGGGTTTGCCAGGTCAGAGGGGGTGGCCAGGGAGGTGAGACCCGCCAGGCTGCCGCGCCCGCCCTGATTTGCAGCCAGGAGGTCCGAGGTGCCACCAGTAAATTGTGGCACCAGACCACAGCAATCACCTAGTTAAACACCCTGATTAGAAGTGCAGAGAGCAGCGAGGTGTGAAGGAGCCTCCCGGGGCTGCGCAAAAAGGGAGTGGCCATGCTGGGAGGCGGAGGCCCCCACAGAGCAGGCCCCGCACCCCTTGTCCTGGTTCGGAACAGGCTAGAAAGCTGGGGTGGCCCACCCTGGTGTGCTACATCCCAGGGTACCTCCCTGTGTTCCAAGGACATGATCCCAGGGACAGAGTGGCCAGAGGACTTTGGGGGGGGACATCCCCACTGCTATGGACTGAAGTCTTGTGTCCCCCCAAATTCACGCTAAAGCCCTAAACCCCAGTGTGGTGGGGCCTTCGGGTAGTGGTCAGGTTTAGAGAGCGTCGTGGAAGTGGGCCCCCTTCTGAGAAGAGGAAGAGCGAGATTTGCTGCACAAGCATCCAGCAAGAAGGCCGCCCCCCCACCCCAGGAAGCCGCCTTCCCCAGACACGGGATGTGGGGTGCGCTGATCTTGCACTTCTCAGCCTCCGGAACCGTGAGAAATAAAATGCTTGCTGCCTAAACCACCCCGTCTGTGGTGTTTGTTATAGCATCCAAGGTGCCCACCAACCCCGGGGGGCTCGGGCAAGAGGAGCTATGCCCGCACAGAGGGGGCATCCGAGTTCCCGGCCCAATCCCGCTTCCCGGAATCCAGGGTGGGCTCAGGGTGCAGGTAGGGGGAGGCAGGGAGGATGAAGGGGGCAGACATGCAGGCTCTCCTTCCACTGCCCACCCCCGTCCCCGGGGAAGCCCGGGTGTGGGACGCAGAGGCAGGGGGGTGGGGGGGGCCGTCTGCCGAAAGCTGCTAAGTGTTTCTGCTCCAAATGCGGAGAAAAAGCATCCAAGAACAGAAGTGTGAGCAGAGCATCCAGCAGAGCGTCCAGCCAACACTGCCCGATGAGGCACGAGCCCGCCGGTGAGAACGTGGCCGCCCCCCGCCCCCCAAAGTTGGCCCGGACTGGCCCGGACGAGGAAAAGTTGGAAGCAGGAGGCAGAAAGGACAGGAATGTGAGGAATTGTTTGTCAAAGTGGTGTCTGGACATGTGGAAGCTTCTGGAAGCTCTCTGGGTGGGGGTCCTGGCCGTGGGCGCCCCCCCCCCCCCGGTGAGGCTAGCGGAGGGCAGGGGACACGGGCCGGGGACAGAAGGAACGGGGGTGGCGCACGGGCAGTCCGGGCTGGGGTGGGGTGGGGTGGGGGGCTGTCAGCAGGTTTCTCCTGTTGTAGGATCCACGGGAGGACAGTGGGGCTGTCCCCGTGTTGTCCCTGTAAGCAGCAGTAAATCCTCCCGTTAGGAACATGTCTTCTTCAATCTCCCCTAAATTCAAGTTCATCCCCCGCTGGTCTGGTCTTGCGTTCTCTCTTCTCTCGTGGTGAGAAAAGACTCAGGCTGGGGACGATGCTGTGAGGAGGGGATGTCTGGAGAAGCCCTCTGACCTTTCCCTGCGCCCTGAAATCCCGCTCCTGCGGTGGGAAGGCGGATCGGGCCTGGGCAGCATCTCTGAGAGTGCAAAAGCACCACAGCATGGGAACCCGCTGTCCCAAGCCCGGTGGGGCCATGGTGCGCTGGGCGGATGTGGACACCCAAGGCTCATGCTAGCTGACCTCCCATGGCCTGCTTTGCAAGCGTGCTGGTCATGCTAAGATTCGTGCCAAGCCCTCCCCCGCTCCGTGCTGAACGCAGCTGTGCGCCAGGAACTTCTGGATCCGAGCCCTTGGCTGGGAGGAGGTCACCAAAGGTTGCTCGGGCACTGAGGGATCAGAGCCGAGTCACCCAGAGGCACAGGTCGTCTTTCCCGAAGCAGGAGCGGTGCAGAGCAAAATCTCGGGGGGCTGCAGTGGGCGGACGGCACTGTCCTCGCCCGTGGCCCCTCGCAGCTTGGTGACCCGTCAGCCGCTTGGGCTGGCGAGCCGCCGGGGCCGGGGGGCGGATAGCCAGGCACCAGCTGACGGCGGCTGGGGACAAGGGCCATCCTCAGTGATGGCGGGGAGCCGGCACGTCCTCCGGGCCCGTCCTTTGATTAAAGAAGGGGGTGCTTCGCTGCTGGGTTTCCGATCTTTCTCCCCAGATTTTGCAGAGACTGTGAGCCCCTGGCCCCCTCGCCTGGTCTGACAGAGGCAGCAAGCAGGCTGGCTGTGTTTCCATGAAAAAATCCCTGTTCCGGGAAGAGAAGCCATCGGGGTGCCAAAGGGGGGCGGGGGGGCCTCCAGGGAGGTGGAACCATCACTAGGGGCGAGCGTGCCTCCAGCACAGCACCACCACCCGAATGCCTGGGAACACCTGAGCATATCCACACATCGTCCCCTCGGGTGCTCCCACCCGCCTGTGGAGTCCGCACGACCACAGAGGACGAGACTGCGGGCTGCCCAGGAGAACCCCAGGGGAAGGGAGGCGGTAAGGGCCTGATCTCTCAGGGCATCACGGAGACCCTCACCCACTCCGGACAGCCCCCTCTGCACTTCTTGGTCTAGAAGGAGAAATCCCAGTTTACCTGGCTTGGAGGGCTTTCTGTTACCTGGGGGCCAAATGTAATCCCAACAGACTTGCGTTGCACTCATTCTCGATTCCAAGCAACAGAGCCCCAAAGCAAGGACCTTCCCCCCAAGACCCACATATAGGGAAAGCCCAAGTTATGTCCTCCATGCAAAGAAGGGTGAGCTTCCAGGTGTGAGGACAAGTGACAGGTGACCATGCCCCACGGTGGGTTCCTCTGCAGCCTGAGACAAGACAAGCACCTGGCAATGTCCAGGGAAGGGAGTCTGAGCCCACCAGTTACAAAGGAGGCTCCGGACCCCGGCCCTTAGGGAGAGAAAGCCAAAGGGATCCCGCCATATTCATTCACCCCAGAAACACACCCAGACACGCTTAGACCCACACACATAGACCGCACAGGCTCACCTGGGACCACAGCGGGCAGGGCAGTGGAGGGGCGGGGCCGAGCAGGGGTGTGGGGGGAAGTGCAGATCTTCCCCCGGGGCAAGGGGTCTGGTGAGGGGACAGGGAGAGAGCCTCCCTAATCCTTCCGAGAACGGGGTCTGGGGCAGAGCGCCTGCCGCCACTGGAGGGCCATCCGGACTCCTATTTCCCTGGAAGTCAGCCACTTTTTCGGAGGAGGTCAATCCCTGCCGTGGCAGGTCACCCTGTGCTCACGGGGCAGGCAGCACCTGGTCATGGGAACCGATCCGCCCGAGGGTTTTTCCGTCAAGAGGAAGGTGAGACCAGACGGAAGCCCAGGGCCCTGAGAAGGCAGCAGGGTTAGGTTTCTCACGCACGCGCGGCGGGCTGGAGTGCCTCCCGGCGCGGAGGGGAACCTGGGCCGTCTCTGCTCTGGGCCATCAGTCAAGGACAGCCGGCTCAGGGCACACGGACGGTTTCCTAGGGGCGGCAGCACACCCAGGGCTGGGACCGTCCTGCCAGGACCACTGTGTGACTCTGGATTAGTGCCTTGCCCTCTCTGGACCACAGGTGGCTCTTCCACTTTAACAGTCCAATGCTTGGTGTCTATGGCTTCAAGGCCTCAGGCAGCACCCCCACTCCCCCACTGCTAGAGGTCACCGCAGTCCTGGCCCAGAGGACACGCTGCCTGGTGCACCAGGCCTTCCGTCCACACCCAGAGCCCTGGCAAAGTTGACCTGAAAGGCAGACAGTCCCGATCCCGGGCTGCTTGTCTCCAGCACTGCCTCTCCCAGCTTCTCCTGACGCCCTCGGCCCTGGGCCCCTGAGGATGGGGCCGTCCCTGACGGCCTGCATCAGGAGAGGATGCGTGTCCGAGGCCGGCCTCCTCCACCACAGCTCACACAGTATTTGGAAACCCATCCTGAATTTCCTCCCTCCTATCAGGAGATCTGGCTACTTCTCCTGCAGGTCTGACTCCAGGGGCCCCCGGGGTCAGGCAGGACCCTCCAGGGGACATGCTTGCGAGGAGAGGGGAGCTGCCTTGGCACCCAGACCCCCTGGAGCTGCTCCAGGCGGGAGGGGAGAGTTGGAACAACCCAGCACCGACCTTGGCTTCAGAGGTCACCGTGGCTCACACACTTGCACATCTTGTGCTAAGCCTTGACTCAGCATCTTCTTCCCCAGGCCCATCGCTGGCAGATGAACAGCCTGGGGGTCCTGAGCATGCTGTCAGTGAATGTGGCTGCTCCCCAGAGCCAACCATGGGGCCGCCTGGGGCTCCAAGGCCTGCAGCTCATGCCCAAGGCCATGTCTGCCTGTGGTGCTGGGTAAGGGGGAAACATCCTTCTCTGCTTCTCTGGGCGCCTGGATGCCATCCACAATGAAGGTGAAGGCAGGCAGGACCCTCCATGTGAGCCAGGCTGAGCTCCAGCTGCTGTGGAGGGTCAGGGAGGGAGGGGAGAGGTGGTAGGAGTAAGGAGGAGGGAGGAGGGGAGGGGAGGATGAAGGAGGAAGGAGGAAGGAGAAGGAGTAGGAAAGACTAGAAAGGGGAGGAGGGGGAGGAGGAGGAGAGAGGAGGGAGGAAGAGTGAGAAGAGAGGAGGAGGAGGAGGAGAGAAGAGGAGGGGGAGGAGGAGGGAAGACGGGAAGGTAGGATAAAGGAAGGAGAAGGAGTAGGAAAGAGGAGGAAGGGGAGGAGGAGGAGGGAGGAAGAGTGAGAAGTGAGGAGGAGGAGGGGGAGAGATGAGGAGGGGGAGGAGGGGCGGAGGCAGTGGAGGGAGGAGGAAGGAGGAAGAGGGAAGAAGAGAGGACCGTCAGGAGGAGGACTGGAGCATGCTCAGTGCAGGTGACAGTAGCGCATAAAGAAAGAAAGGGTCAGCGTCTTCAAAGAAAATCAGGTTCAGATCCGAAGGGTTCCCATGTCTCTCGTACGTGTGTCCGGTCTCTAGGGGGAAGCCCGGTGGGAACCCTCTCACCCAGAGGTGGTGCTGGGAGAGGACAAATGTCGGGCACTAAGGGGTGTCCAAGAACCTGATTTTTCTCTACTCCCCAAAACGGGGTGAGGAGGACTGGCCACCAAGAAGAGAAACTTGGAAGCTGGCCAAGGCTGCGGGGGTGTTCCCGAATGGAGGGGACCTGATGCAAGGTGGCAGACCGGCTGGGTGGGGCTCAGGGAAGCCAGGCAGGAGGAGGAGCGGAGGGGGACTGACCCGAGGGGGACTGGTCGTCAAGTGAGCTCAGAGCTGTGAGTAATGGGAGATGGGGAATAAAAGGTCCAAAGACATGGTGTCAGAGAGCCCTATGGAAGAAGCTTCTAACCATCATCATCATCATCATTTCATTTGCATGGAGCAACATCACCTTTTTTGCTGTACAGTTCTATGGGTTTTATCGCACATGTAGATTCCTGTAACCACCACCCCAATCAGGATGTAAAACATCCTCTGTTCCTCTGTGGTCAGCACCCCCACCCCAACTCCTGGTGACCACGGATCTATTCTGTCCCTCTAGCTTCACCTTCTCAGAACGTCGTATTCTGGGACTGTACGGTATGTACGATGTATGGATGTACTGTATGGAGTCTTTGGGACTGGCCTCCTTTACTCAGCCAAATACATCTGAGATGTGTCCAGGCTGCTGTGTCAATCAATCGCTCTTTCATTTTCATTGCCCAGTAGTGCTCCCTGGTACACAGACTACAAGGTTTTTATGGCAGATCTATGTTTAATTTTATAAGAAACTGCAAAACGGTTTTCCAGAATGGCTGTGCCATTTTGAATTCCCACCAGTGGTGTATGAGTGGTCTAGTTATTACACATCCTCACCGATGCTCGGAATTGTCAGTACTTTGTATTTTTGACATTCTAATAGGTGTGCAATGGTATCTCATGGTTTTAATCTGTATTTCTCTAGTGACTAATGATGGTTCATATATTAAATTGCCATCTGTGCATCTTTGGTAAGTACCTGTTCAAGTATGTCGCCCATTTCTAACTGAGTAGTCTGTTTTCTTATTGTTGAGTTTTGAGAGTTCTTTACATATTGTGAATCACGTCCTTTGTTGGGTATGTGATGTGCAAACATTTTCTCCCCTCTGTGGCACATCTCATAGAAGGAGCATCTTAAAAAGTAAGCCAGATGCATCACTCAAGTCTCTCCTCTCCTGACTGCCCCCCCAACCATGACTTCCACTGCTGTTGGAATGGGGTCCTCCTCCTGTCCACGCTCCCAGGAGCTGGCCCTGCCCCTGCCTCAGCTCCCTTTCCTGCTTCCGGATGCTGGTACTGCACATTCCTCAGCTTCCTCTTGCTCCTCACATCACAGGTGTCACCTCAAATGTTCTGTCCTCAGAGAGGTCATCCCTGGCCACCTAGCAGAGCGGCTCCCCACCCTGCCACGTCACACTCTCCTACCACCCTGTGTATTTCCTCTATGTGACTCACAGTCCATATAATCTTCTAGTTACTTTTTCTCCTTTGTTTACCATCGACCTCCCTCCAGGAAGTGAGCTCCAAGGGAACCTGTCTGTCTTGGTCACCACTGTAACCACCCCTCTCCTGCATGCAGCAGGTGCTAAATAATCACTTGGGCAGTCAGTGCACAAACTCGGGCCAAATCCCCTCCCTGGAGGGAAGAAGTGGGGCAGCAGGAAAGATAATCCCCTCACATCCTAGATCATCAGCAACCTCCATGCGGAACACTCCCCACTCCTAAATTCTGCATGCTCCCGAGGGAGCGAGGATAATTTACTTCCGTAAATTATGCACAAACCGCATCTCAGCTGTCTGTCTGTGTCCACCTCCTCTGCAGCTATGCTTTCCTTTCTCCCAGCAGTTGCTAACAAGGCACAAAAGAATAAATGTTTCAAGTTGCACTACCTCGCCTCTCCCCTGCCACCTTCAGATCAAGGTGCAGACAGCAGGAAGTAGAAGGGGAGGGGAGCCCCGTAATCCCAAGCTGGGTTATTTGACCCTCCGTGATCTAGTTAACCATAGCCTTCCTGCACCTGATTTACAGCTGAGGCGAAAGGCATGGGTCCTACAGATGGTTCCCAGAGAGAGACTGAGATGGGGAGAGACTGTGTGTGTGTGTGTGTGTGTGTGTGTGTGTGTGTGTGTGTGTGTGTGTGTGTGTGTGTGTGTGTGTGTGT
>NC_058417.1:3651977-3658415 GCF_002201575.2 Neomonachus schauinslandi | reverse complement strand
GTGTGTGTGTGTGTGTGTGTGTGTGTGTGTGTGTGTGTGTGTGTGTGTGTGTGTGTGTGTACGCGCGCAGGCTCGGGGCAGGTGAGCAGGGGCCGGACAGCACCACAGTGGGGAGGCACCAGAGCACCTGGGTCCCGTGTACCAGGGCAGTGGGGACCAGCTTGGAACTTGCATCCCTCTCCCCGCCCCAGGCCGGTCAGGAGCTCCTGGGAGGCTGCCGGACCTTTCTTAGCGGCACTTTTAGATGTACTTTTTTTTTTTTTTAAGATTTTATTTATTTGACAGAGAGAGACACAGTGAGAGAGGGAACACAAGCAGGGGGAGAGGGAGGAGCAGGCTTCCCGCTGAGCAGGGAGCCCGATGCGGGGCTCGATCCCAGAACTCTGGGATCATGACCTGAGCCGAAGGCAGACGCTTACACGACTGAGCCACCCAGGCGCCCCTTTAGATGTACTTTTGCATGCACACAGCCCGTCCCCACCTCTCCACTCAGCGTTTCCACAAGCAGCTGCTGGGCACTCATCTCTGCTGTTCAACTCGTGTGTCATTTTTGCTCCCAAAGCAAAATCCTTTGGCGATAAACCCTTTATGGTGAGTGTGCAATAGCATTAGGGCAAACACCGGGGCTGAGCCCTTCCAGTGACAGGGGCCGGTTACCCCACGTGCCACCACTCACTGAAGGAACTAAGGCAACCAGTCTCTGCTCTGTGCACATGCGGCCAATGGCAGGGGGCTCTGGTTACTGGATCTTCTACTTGGACAAAGAATCCTAAACGCTAACAGGTATGGAGTGCATGCCCTGTGTACCTAGGACCTCTTCTACACCATCTCATGTACTCGACACCCCCAAGTAAAATGCCCTCCGTTAACTAGGGGCAGCTCAGAGATCCGAAGGCTCTTCTGCTCAAGAGGAGGGCCCTGGGGGCCCCCCAGGAATGTCCGTGTGGAAACAGGTTGAGAGTGGGTGACACCTGGGGGGCGGGAGAGGCAACTGGCTGGGGTGCCAGGGAAATGAGACACAGAGCTGAGCCTGAAAGACCCCATTTTAGAAGCAGGGCACATGTGTGGGTCATGGGAGCAGGGGACTCTCTTGACTTGTAAAGACCCCGGAACAACGTCACCTGCACCCGATTTCCCGGCTCTGCCCACTCTTCCAAGCTCCAGGGTCACAAACTTCACCGACACAGGACATTGTCCCGTTGTTATCAGGGACCCGTAAAATTCTGAAGATTTAAAAAGAGCACGCAGGACGTGGAATGTGGAAGCTGGCCGGGACTCAGAGACCATAAATCTGAACACGATTTCACAGATGAGGATACTGGGGTCTAGCGAGGTCACATGACTTGCCTGATGCTCCACAGGCTTTGAACCTGGAGCCAAATCCGGAGATCGGGGTCTGTGACCCCCACAGTCCCCAGGGAACAGGGGAAGGATGTGGCAACGGAGACCACAGATGGAGCTGGCTCTTCCGTGGGGGAATTTCCTCTCCTTCCGACCTTCCCTCTCCCCCGTGAGTGCTGGGCCAGATCGGCCCCCTGACAGAGCCCACTCCTTGTGTTGTGGGCTCTACCCTCTAAGCTGGGAGCTGTTGCAGCCACTGAGTGCCTTCCTCCCTAAGATGGCCATGCTTTTCTCTGCACTCCCGACATGATCACAGACCAGAAGTAAATGTCACATGGGACCCACAGAACAAAGGGCACTCCTGAGGTTTTTAGGCTTTAGTAGGCTCCTTGGACATCATCTTAGAGTCAGGAAGCAGTGTGGGATCCCAGGTTCCTAGCTGCGGTGTGACTAAACCCTCAAATGAGAGGGAGACAAACCATGAGAAACTCTTAACTCTAGGAAACAAACTGAGGATTGCTGGAGGAGAGGTGGGGGGGGATGGGGTAACTGGGTGATGGGCACTAAGGAGGGCACGTGATGTGATGAGCACTGGGTTTGGCTTTTTTTTTAAAAAAAAGGTTTTATTTATTTGACAGAGAGAAAGAGAGCAAGCACAAGCACGGGGAGTGGCAAGCAGAGGGAGAAGGAGAAGCAGGCTCCCCACGGAGCAGGGAGCCCAATGCGGGGCTCGATCCCAGGACCCTGGGATCATGACCTGAGCCAAAGGCAGATGCCTAATTGACTGAGCCACCCAGGCGCCCCAAGCACTGGATTTTATAAACAACTGATGGATTACTGAACTCTACATCTGAAATTAATGACGTACTATATGTTGGCTAATTGAATTTAAATTTAAAAAATAACATTGGAATTAAAAGGAACTTCAAAAATTAAAAAAAAATAAACCCTCAAATGATCCAATCTAGCTTGCACGCATGCAAGCATGTGCGTGCACACACACACACACACACACAATCTAGCTGTGATAACCATTCAATCCTATGCCTTCCTCTGGACACGAGATCATCAGGATGCACCAGCTAAGCTCCCAGCCGGCAAAATATAATTAAAAAAAAAAAATTTTAAACAGGGGCGCCTGGGTGGCTCAGTCGTTAAGCGTCTGCCTCTGGCTTAGGTCATGATCCCCCCAGGTCCTGGGATCGAGCCCCATGTCCAGCTCTCTGCTCAGCGGGAAGCCTGCTTCTCCCTCTCCCGCTCCCCCTGCTTGTGTTCCCTTTCTCACTGCCAAATAAATAAATAAAATCTTAAAAAGAAAAAAATTTTTAAACAATCCCGTCCCACCCAATTTCCATCAAGAGAGCCTTAAAAAAACATTTAAATTCATTGACAATAAATCCCCCCCCGCCCCCCCTTCTCATCACCTGCACTCCTTATTCCCCAAGTGCTGGGGTCTCATCTGGACTCATTCATTGAAACGGAATCTCTTGGGGGTGTCAGATTTTCAAATCTCCAGGAGATTCCCAAGGGCAGCCAAGGGCGAGAACCGGTTAGAGAGAAATAGACCGAGGATGCCCTTTAGTGAAGGTCGAGAATCGAGGTGGAGAAAGACACGGGAGCCCCACACAGTGGTCAGGGGGCCCGAGGGGGCGCCCTGAGGTGTCCACTTCCTCCCTGAGCTCTGACAGAGCTGCTGGAAGAAACAGGGGGTGGCTGGGAGCCTCGGGCGTGCACTGGCCAAGACAGCCAGGACCAGTGCCTGCCTCTGCCGGCCACCGACTGCATCTTCGGAGCACCCGGACACCTTCTTGGTGGCCTGCATTTCGGCCATGCTGACCGTGGCCTTGAAGGGGTGGGGGTGGGATGCAGCGGTTAATTTCTTAACTCTCATCGCGATTCGGTTCACGGGAGACTCCCGGAATGTCTTTATCCATCACAGATGGTTTGGGAAGATGATAAATTAATATCGTTCAAATAGAGACATGGCTGGAATGATCAAATAGCACCATCTTCTTCGTGGGCCCCAAAGAGAAAAAGAGCCCCCGAGTCCATAAAGAAGACAAATGGTAAACAAAACCGCCTATCTTTTGACAGATTCCAGGACGAGTATCGCTCACCAACCATTCTGCGGAGAAAAGGGAGAGATTCATCTCATCGGACTTTGTATAGGACAACAGCCCGCGCCATAATGAGGCCTTCCCAGTGCTGGGAAATCGCGCTGAATAGGCGCGGGCTGCAGCCGCCTGCGTCCCCGGGCACGTTTATTACAGCCCTTTGTATGCACCAGCCCGGCCAGCCCCGGGTTGGTTCTAAACCAGGGGAGGGGAGAAAGAACCCAGCGAATTTGTTGCTATGAAACTTCCCCAATAACGTTTGGAATCCGATGCCCTTGCTCCAAGCTGTTCTTGTCTGGGTCCACCCCTGCTCTAAATTGAGCAAGGTCGGGAGCCCAGCCAATCGCCAGCAGGGCCTGGGTGGCCTCAGCCCCCTGCCTGGGGCTCCTCCCCAGGCCCTGGGAAGTCAAGGGTAAAGAGGGCCCCAGTGGCCATTCCCAAGCACCCTCGGGTCAACTGCCAACTTGAGTCAAGATCCTCTGCCAGTTGTCCCAGTTCCCCAGTGAAATGTCTCTGAAACAGAGCAAAGAAGGACATAACGGAAGGCTACAATGGGGCTCTCCCGAGGTCAGCCCCAGGAGGCCGGGGCCTGGGGTGGCTGCATGCCTAGGGGACTGCAGAAGCCTCTGAGCGCAACCCACCAGAGATCAAAATGCTGGGGCCAAATGCTTCCAGCAAAGGAGATGTTTCCTGAAACAGAGCCACCCTGGGAAGACAAGGCAAACGGACGGACTCCGTGGGGGTAGGGTGGGGACAGAGAGACTCCCATCTGAAGACCTCAAGGGTATACAGCCCTCTCTGCTGGCGTCTGACCTCCTACAGGTGGTCTCCCCCCGCCCCCCAAGATCTCAGGGTCTCCATTTGGTGGGAAATGTCCCATGTGGAAACAGAGGATTCAGAGTTCCCACTCGCCCCGAGGGGTTTGACACCAGAAAAAAAGAGAGCACAGGGGAAAGATCTAGAACCTTCTGCACCGAAAGCAGGACCTTTCAGGTCACGTTCCTCTTGCTCACCAATCAGAGAACAGATCGTTCAGGCACTGTCTTTCCTCGCCAATCAGGACGCAGGACCCGCCAGGTAGGGTCTTTCCTCGCCAATCAGGACGCAGGACCCGCCAGGTAGGGTCTTTCCTCGCCAATCAGGTGGTAGGATCCTTGAAGCACTGTCCTTCCCCGCCAGGCAGGAGGTACCGCCGAGGCCCGCCCCCACCTTCCATGTTTCCCTGGCAGGGCACGCAGGCGTTCTTCCGCGCAGAATCTGTCCTCACGTTTCTCTCTTCCTCGGGCCCTTCCCTCGGGGTCCCACCAAGGCGGGGGGCAGCTGCTGTCCAAGGCTCCGAGGGACGACGGAGCCACCAAGGCCAGCCACAGGGTTTGAAGTAAGAAGGCAGGGGCACACCCTCGTCTGCCTGCGCCTGTCCCGCCTGGAAACCAGCAGAGTGGGAAAGCCCCAGAGGACAACCTGCAGGTTCCTAGGACCCGGTGGCTTCCTGACATCTCAGCCTGAGCCAGGAGAGGCCACAGGTGGCTCTTGCGTCATTCTGCATGCAACAGAGGAGAGGGAGGGGAGGCAAAGGGCAAGATGACCAGGCTCTGCTCCCTCCTGCCTCTCCAGGGGACGTGCCTTTCCTGCTGTGAGGGCGCATGACCACTGCCCTTCCACGCCCAGCCGAGATCCCCTCAACCACGGACACAGGGCTGCCCACCTGAGTGGCCCCTGCTAATTAAAATTCCCTTGCCAAATCCCCAAGAAAGCTATGTGCAACCCGTTGTTTGCAACTCCTTGGCTTTGATTTCTCTGTAAAGGGAAGACAACAGGCGAAGAAGGGGCTGGATACCTTCCAAGTACGGTCTCTGAAAACCCAAAGCCCTCTCTCTCTCCCCGGTCATGCTCCTGCTCATGCCTTCCTGCCACCAGAGGCGTTTCTGGGTCCCTTGGCTCAGGCCACCTTGAGGTCGGTTGGTCGGTTCCTGCTCCAAGTCTCCCCCGGGGGAGTCTCACCTTGATTCTCTGGTTTGGGATGTGGAAATCGCCGGGCTACCTTTAGGAGTAAACTTCTCTTGACAACCACCAGAGGCAGCCTTAAGTCCACAGATCTGGGAGGACAGCTCTGTTTGTGTCTGGGGAACCACCCGATTCATCCCTGTTCCTGTGGCACCGAAGGGATTCCTCCCGGAGGAGACAGGCTGGGAACCTGTTTCGTTTTGGAGAAAAGTATTCTCCACCAGCAGGGCCGGCTTCATGGGCCCGATGCTCGGAAGGGCATGCGCTTGGTGGAAGCTCTGCTTGCTGCCATTTAAAAATTCTTAGCAATTCCTGAGCAAGAAGGCCCGTGTTTTCATTTTGCACTGAGGCCCACGAGTCCTGTAGGCGGTGGTACCCACGAGTGCCCGACATCTTGCAGATTTCCTGATAAGAAGATACTCTGGCTTCATCCAAAGGCTAGGCAGTGCCCACCGACCAGTCTCTGGACTGCAGCTCCTCATCTGAGCCTGAGCCTGACAAGGCCTGGGTCTTGCCTGTGTCAGGGTCTACACGGGTCTGTGTCAGGACCTGGATCATGCTGGATGGTGGCCCCAAGAGCCCTGGGAGAGAAATCTCTTCTTGGGAAGCCATGCTTACGGCAAGCCCTGTCTCTAGGCCTCAAGGTTTAGACAGGACAGCCCGGTTCCTGGAATTCCCAAAAGCAAATGTGGGGTGGGAGGCCCCAGGTCTCCCCGCCCACAGCAGCACTGAGTTCCCTGGCATTTCAACAGCTCCTCTGAGTCACCTGACCATTGCTTCATTTTTGTGAGGGGAGCGGGGGAAACACAACAGCGGAAAAGTGAAAACATTCGTGCTCGCTCCGGCAAACGAAAAGAGTCTCCGGTCTCCCTTTAATTTTTTTTTTTTTTTGTCCTCAGAAGGAGAGCTATTTGCAGGTGGATTAAATGTTCCTTCTGAGACCCTGCCCCCAGAGCCGCCGACCTCACTGGGACCGTTA
>NC_058417.1:3646673-3651577 GCF_002201575.2 Neomonachus schauinslandi | reverse complement strand
ATGGGGGGGGGCGGGCGCGCACACATCCAGAGAAATACGTCTGCGTGGTCTGGGTAAGAGAGGGCCCTTTGTGCCGCCGGTAAGCCTGGTGAACATGACCCCCCGCCCTGTGGTATGCAGCACACCTGTGCATGCGGAGAGGCAGCCGGCCGGGGGCGGGGGCCCCGCACCCGCGCACGGATCACACCTTCTCCTTTCTTCTCCTTAAGGCCGTGGCTCCATCGCCCCTTTGTTTCGGCTTACGCCCCCACATACCGGGGCGGCCGTGCGGGCGCCGCGGTGCCGGTCAAGGCCGGGGTGCATGGGGACGCAAGGCAAAGCGGGAGCACAGAGGAGAGGACAGGAGGACCGGGTTCGCGAGGCCCCGCCCCTGCCTACCTTTGCAGGCCTTGCGGTGGGTGACGGGCTTGCCCATGTCGCGGTAGTAGCCCTCCTTGCAGTAATGGCAGTGGCGGCCCGCCGTGTTGTGGCGGCAGTTGAGACAGACTCCCCCGCTCTTGCGCCCCGACAGCTTGTACAGCTCCATGTTGAAGCGGCAGCGCCGGGCATGCAGGTTGCAGTTACAGGCTGCGGGAGGCAGGGAGAGACGTGAGGCCGCGGCAAGGGAGGGACTGTCCCCAGCTTCCCGCCAGCTCCGCTGCTGGACCCCAGGAGAGACTGTCCCCAGCCTCCCCCCATGTCCACTGCTGGACCGCAGTCCTTCCCCAGGAGCTTCTCCTTGGCTCCCCTGTCTGCACTCAGAAGCACCTACTAGCCACCCAGCAGCCAAGGGCTCTGCTTCCCTCTCATAGGGAGACTGTTCATTTCCATCCCCCAAGCTGCCGGCCCGCATGCCCCATTACACACACACACACACACACACACACACACACCTTAAAGTTGGGAGGTGGGGCTGGCATCCTCCTTTTGCCCCAATCCTGCTTGCGAGGGACCCAGTGGTGTTCCTCTCCCCATTCATATGCAGAGGCCCTAACCCAGCAGCTGTGAACAGGCCTGTGTTTGGGGACATGGCCTTTACAGAGCTGATTACATCAAAATGAGGCTCTGAGGGTGGGCCCTCCTCCAATCTGACTGGAGTCCTTATAAGAAGAGGCAGTTTGCACACACAGGGGCGCACACACACAGAGGAGAGGTGGTCTGCAAGCCAAGCAGAGAGGCCCTGGGAGAAGCCAACCCTGCTGACACCTTGACCTTGGACTTCCAGCTCCAGAATCATGAGAAAGACATGTGTGTTGGTTAAGCCCCCAGCTTGAGGTTTTCGGTGACAGCAGCCTGAGCAGACTCCTGCATTGTTTCCAGGGCTTTCTGCTCTGCGCCAGCACACTGCCCCCTCCCTTGAGCTTGGCCACCAGGCTGTCTTCTCCTGCAGCCGCTCCACAAGCCACCGAGGACTCAGGGGCCGGCTGCACCAGCTTCCATCCCACCTTCTCCTCGGGCATCCTCCTCATCTGGTTTCCCTCCTGCCCAGCCCTGCTTCCCTTCCCACGGCCACCGGCACCAGAGCAGGAGTTCTGGGCTCCAATCTGAGGATGTCCATCACCAGCTGAAAGTCTTTCAATGGCCCTCCCGTTTTTTCCTCTGGGTAAAATCTAAGTCGGTTGTCACGCTCGGGGCTCCAAATAAGCTGGTCCTGCTTCTCTCCACACCCTCTCCTTAGCTCTGCTCACCGCCCCCTCTCCCTTGCTCTGATGCTTGAGCGGTCCCCAGCTTTTTTCAGCTTCTAGAACATGCCATGCATACGTGAGGACCCCTCACCTGCCCCCTCCATGGCTTGTCAGACGATCTCCTCCCCAGACCCCTCCTCATCTGCTTGCATCCTTCTCATCCTCCATGCCTTGGTGTCAAATATTGGTCCTGACCCACCTTCCTTCCGCCCCCCACCCCCACCCCGGGCATCCCGCGCGGCCCCCTCAGACCACCCCGTGTTGCCCGTGACCTGCTTCTGTGGGCTCCAACCTCTAGGATAACTCCAGCTTCCATCTGGTCTACTCTTGCTCCCTCTTCAACATGCTTCGCCTGCTTTTGTGCTAAGTTTGTTTCAAATCGCATTTTATGTAATGTCTAAAGAAATGCTTAGTGCCAGACACTTGATAAACAAAAGCAGAAAAGAGAGGAAAAAAACGCACTCAGATTTGCAGCAACCACTGTTAACACAGGGGTCGTCCCTTGCAGACTTTAATTAACATTTGCTCAGCTGTGGAGCTCCGTCATTCTTTCCTACGGACGTGGATCATACTCGTGCATCTCCCTCTGTGGCCTATTTTCCCAGGATGATGAACATCTTTTAATGCCAGATACTGTTCTGCATGATTGTGAAAGGCTGTCTAGTCTCCCCTGTATGTGTGTGCGCAATGGGCTCTTTGGAATTCCCAGTGGGTGCGTTTCAAAGCCGGGCCTCCCCAGGGGCTGGGCAGTTAAGTTGTTTTGGGTTTGCCACTATTACAAACACCAACGGTAACCACCTTTGGACCTGCGCATTTGTGCTCTGCTCTGATGGCATGCCTGGGGTAACTTCTGGATCCGCGTATGTTTAACTCAGGATCCAAACTGCCGAACTGCCCTGGAGAAAGGCAGTCCTAGCTTCCAGGCCCTCCCAGCAGAATCTGAGAGCTACTGTCTCACCACATCCTCGAAGAAAACAACAGGACCCATTTGCTATCAGTACTCTTTATTTTTCATCTCTGCCAATTCGTCTGGAAAACACACACGATTTTAATTTGTGTGTCTTTGGTTACCATGAGGTTGGACATTTCCCCATGTGTTTGTTTTTCTCTATATATTTTTTTCTTTTGTGCATTGCCTGTTCATGCCATTTGCCCACTTTTCAAATAAGGTGGGTTTCTTTTTTTTCTTACAACGTCTAATGCTCTTATAAATGATGGATTAAAAACTATGTGTCTTTTCTACCACACAAGCTGCACAAATTTGTACCAGCTCCGTATTCATTTATTACTTTTGTGATTAAAAATTATACATTTGCCTCTTTAACTTTTCTCTCTGACGTTACAAGTTTCTTTAGATGTTCTTGCTAGAGGCATGCCCATTAGTCATTCAGCTGACAAGCAGAGAAGAACGGGGCTTAAGGGCAGGCACTGTGGGGGCCACAGGAGGAAAGGTTCAGTTCACACCTGAGTCTGGAAACAACTGGAAGGTAAATTAGGCCACAGAATGATTCCTGAGAGCCTCACCAAGGGTCTCTCAGCACCTCCAGCCTCTGGCTCAGCCTCGCCTGTCCACTAGCACAAGGGACCATCACACAAACATATGCACATCCACTGTCCCTTTGGACTCACTCAGCCAGACGAGGATGCTGCGGGCCGCTCAGGGTTAAGTGACCCACCAGCCCAGGACCGCCAAGGCAGTAAATAGGGGGCCCAGGACTAGAACCCAGGTCTTCTGGCTCCTGGCCCACTACCCTAGAGGAAGGAACCCACATCCCTGGAAGGAACAGTAGGGACTACAGCACAGAATCTGGACCTTTCCTACTGGCATAGAAGTCACAGGGCCTGGCACACCTGCCTAGGGACAGGGATCTGGGAAGATCACTCAAGTCTGGCTTCCTTAAGGCTCTCTTGTATCGGGAAAAGCCTCACTAGTAGCATCTTCTGGTCTTTCTTGGAGGCAGATGCTCACCCTGTGTCCTCCTCTGTAAAGACAGTGCCAGGTGTCCCCCAAGCTCCCAATGGGGCTACCTGACCTCTGAGCCCCTCCAGGGAGCTCAGCGCCCCCCCCTTCCCCACCCCAAGGGGAACCCCTGGGTGATATCTCTCTTCCATATGCACCTTACACCAACAAAAGTTCTTCCCAAACAACCGGTCACACAAAAGAAAGCTCAGAGGCCAAACTTCAAAAGGCAGGGCTCCCCTCCCTCCCACCTCCTCTTGGAGCTGTCAGGGGACATCAAGTGGCAATTGCCCATGCTCAGGCTTCTGCAAAGTATTTTACAGCTTGTTTTCTTTTCTCTGTGTTTTATTTTCTCTACACAAATGGAAAAATGCATCAGGCAAAGCAGCCCCCATCTGGGTCCCTCGGCTCCACACAGAGATGTCACCCCACTCCCAGCTGGGCCCCAGCCTCTTCCTCAAAAAGACACCTTAATCCCTCATGCCTTCCTGTTTATCTCCTGCCTCTCTTGGAGGCAAAAATATTGGGTATTAGTTTCATTATCAGATTTCAAGGAGGGAAGGAAAGGATAGCTTTGTGAGAACAGAGAGGTCAGCCTGGGGGAAAAGGGGGCAGGGGGCAGCACAACTTCTGAGGAACCTCCATGAGCCAGGGCCAGGAGCCCTGCAGGCTCTGCATCCTGTCCAGGGGTCCCCCAGCCACCCAGAGAGAGCTGGTTTGGTCTGGACCCCAAGCTCCATGCCCTCCTTCCCCCACCGCCCCAGCTGATTCAATTCAACACACACCTGAGTGCTCCAGCTACATGCCAGGCCCTATGCCACAGGCCATGAGGGAGACAGGGATGGACGATGCATCCTCAACTGTCCAGGGGCTCCCTGTCTGACAGAAGGAGGGGGCAGATAAGGGCTCTCGGCAGCAAGCTTTCAGATAAAGTAGGATAAATGCTCTCCTGAGTTGTGCCAGTTCCTTGACTACAGGACAGTGTTTGCCCTTACATCCTCTAACCCAAAGCACATCTCAATACATTTTCATTGTACAAATAAGAGCAAAAGTAGGAAAGTCAGAAAGTAGATGATGGATGGCTGAGTGGGTGGGTGAATGGATGAATAGGTGGATGGATGGATGGATGAATGGGTGTGTGAGTGGGTGGATGGGTGGCTGGCTGGCTGGCTGGATGAGTGGGTATGTGAGTAGATGGATGGACAGATGGATGGATGGATGGATGGATAGATGGATGGATGGATGGATAGATGGATGGATGGATGGATGGATACGTGGAT
>NC_058417.1:3641453-3646016 GCF_002201575.2 Neomonachus schauinslandi | reverse complement strand
GTGAGTGGATGGATAGATGGATGGATGGATGGATGGATGGATGGATGGATGGATGGATGCATGGATGGATGGATTGATGCATGCATGCATGGGTGGATAGGTATGTAGGTGGATGGGTGAATGAGTAGAAAGAGAGGACAGATGGAGAATTATGTGGTTTGCCTGGACCACATTGCGACAAGATACAGCTTTGTGACATTTGTGACATTTTTTTTATTGTTGCTTTGAGCTACTTAAAACTTGTCTTGCTGCTTTAACTCACCAGTGTATCTGCTCAAGTCAACTACAGTGCTTTAAGGAGAAAAACCCACATTTAGGATGCCCTGGATTCCTCCCAGGACCCCAAGGAGGACCTGGTACACAATAGGGACTGAATCTGCATCCATTGGCTTGATGAGTTTACCAAAAACAGGCATTAGCCCTCTCCTGAGAGACCCTTATAAACTAACTACCAATGCCCACACCCCCCCACACACCCCCGGCACACACACACACCTCCCTGGGATATCCCAGGCTGAAAGGATCCTGCAGACATTATTAAGCTGTGTCCTGGCCCTGTCTCTCAGGGACTCTGGCCCTGGGTCCCTTTTATTTCACATGGCTCAGGGGTTCTTTCAATAGAATAGCAAGGCCATTTGACAATGGGCCTCCTCAGAGCTCTGGGCTGGGGCCAGGGGCCCTCCTATGCTCTCCCAGCACAGGGGATCGCTCTCAAATTTTTCCTCCCTTCTAGAGCAGTTCTTCTGAGAAGGCGACCCCATGATATTGCTCTAGCAGAATAGTTTTATTTCTTTATAATTTTTTTTAAGATTTTATTTATTTGAGAGAGAGCACATGCATGAACAGGGGGAAGGGGCAGAGGGAGAGAGAGAAGCAGACTCCCCGCTGAGCAGGGAGCCCGATGCGGGGCTCAATCCCAGGAGCCCAAGATCATGACCTGAGCTGAAAGCAGACGCCTCACCCAGGTGCCCCCAGCATAGGAATTTTAGATTTACATATCTGCAGCTAAACTGTCCAAAGTAACTGGCCCACGCGTGCACCGTCCACAGGCTGGAGGCTGCATAGGCAAGAAACCGGTCCCCAGCCCCGGGATACCCAGCCCCGGGGAAGCACAGCCCTCAGATCTGCCGAGATTATGGACAAATCTCTACATGTCCAGGCCCCAGGGGCAGGCTGGGGCAGGTGCTGCCTCCCTCAATGGTTCCTTCGCCGACTTTGTCTGAGGCTGCTGGGTAGGGACCACGAGACTCGCTCAGCACGTGCAAAGTGTTCACAACTTCCCCAGGGGTAGGGACTCGCGGTTCTCCGCTGGGACGGTTTTGCCTCCCAACAGACAGCTGGCAACGTCCACAGACATCTTTGGTTGTCACAACTCAGGGAGGGGCTGCTGGTGTCTACAGGATGGTGACCAGGGACGCTGGTATGCGTCCTACCAGGCACAGAAGGGCCAAGTGTGGGAAAGCCTGGGTTAGAGAGATTGTAATGGTCTCACCCATGGGAGCTTTTATACCCCTTACAGCTGATCAAGATGCTATTCTCTAAGAGCAAATTTGAATATTGCCCAGGGGGTGAGAGATGTTCGCTCCTCCCGCAGCGTGCTTCTGCCTCAGAGGGGAGAGGGACAGCCGTCTAGCAACTGCACAGGAAATCCTTCGGGCATGTCCAAGTGTCCTGAGTGCCGTAAGGACTGACTGTCAGGGAGAGCATTCTGCTCGGCCCTCTGGGGACCGGTGCACAGGACAGGGCCTCAGAAGAGAACCAGGACACAGACGGAACATTCCAGCCGGCCAGCACTGCCCCGAACGCGACCTGCACGTGGGGGTCACCTGGGCATCCGGTTCAAATGCAGATTCGGCTTCAGGGGGTCTGGGGCTGGGCCTGGGAGTCTGCATCCAGACAAGCCCCCAGGCTAGCGGGCCGGAACTAAAGCAAAAGAAATGGGTCGGAACATGAGCCAGTCGCTGAGAGGGAGCAGCCTGCAGGGAGATGTTGGGTAGAGTTCATGGCCAGGCGTCCGCGCTGGGGCCGCGGGCAGAGGTCTGGTTTCGAAAGACACAACTCCTTGGCCGATTGGTTCAGAATGAGGCAAATATTTGAGTTGTTTTTAAGAGTCTGAGGCAGTTTGTATACCCTTTTATCTGTTACTTTGCTACTCTATTTGGTATCCTATTTATTTAGAAATGGTTTGACCCTTGTTTATAAATCTCACGCTTTCCGCCCCCTGTGGCGTGTTGTATGAGACCAGATCTCAGCTTTTCCTGAGGTGACCAGGCCGGGCCATCGCTGCTCCTCACACCCCCACATCTGGCCCCCGCCAGCACCCGGGGGATGCTCAGAGCCGGGCTCCCCAAGGGCTCCTTCCTGGACGGGGGCTGAGCGAGACGGGGCTGGCCCCCGCATTTCTGGGGCCCGGACCCTCTCATGCCTACGCTACAGGTGAGCAGAGTAGAAAAGCGATGACCACACACACCTAGATCCATTTAGAAAACAGTCAATTCACCTTATTAATGGCAAATGGATTTATTTCTTCCTTCCATAGATACTGCCTGAGCACCTGGGGACGTCACAGTGCGCAGGACAGACGCGGTCCCCGTGCTCGCCGAGTCTCTGCCGTTAGCTGGCAAGAACAGGTCTGGTGAACGCCGCTTTTTTTAAAAAAAAAAAGTGTCAGGAAGAACAGCTGCTGGGGGTTGACGCCTGTGCACTTTGGGGCTCTCGAAACGATACCCCCTTCCTCCTTCTCTCGAGCTCTGGTTGGCAGTTTGAGGAGACACTCACTCACCGTCCCCATCCACCCAAGACCCCAGCATGTGACAGTTCTCAAGCGTGGGTGCAGAGAATCACTGAAATTGCCTACCAAAACCCAGACGGCCGAGGCCCGGCCCTGGAAGCTTCTGATTCCGTAGGTAGGCTGTAGATGGGGTGGGAGGGTCTGCCCTGCTACCCAGCTGGGGCATCCTGTAGCTTCCACCTGCTCAGGGAGGAGGTGATGGGGGGGCAGGGGAGCAGCCGACAGGACAGTGGCGACCTGGGAGTTCCAGAAGGAAAGGGTGTAGCAAGGATACTCAGCGGGGTATGAGGCAGAGGAAACTATTCTGAGAAAGAGAAGGAATCCACTTTCGGGCATGTGGGGGTCCCAGAGTGGCGGGGCGGCAGGGAGTGGTTTGGTGGTCAGCAGCAGGGATCTTGGCTGGTGGGCTCGGGAGCCCCGCCGAAGCCACATTCTCACGGGGAGGAGCCCCGACCACCCCCCAAGTCTCTCTGACGAGCCTCCCTTCGGTGGACAGAAGGCCTGCAGAGCCAAGGCATGGTTTTGTATTGTGGTTTTGTTTTGTTTTAAAAAAGCTCCAACTTGAAAACAGAAACTCTGACCCCCGGACCTGCGCTTTATCTCCGATATCAGAAACAGAATCTACAAGAGGTGGATCAAGGTGGTCGGGAAAATGAGCCATAAAAACGGAGTGGGAAACCGGGTCCCCCACGTCAGTCAGGGAGGCCGGGGTTCCCAGCAGCCACGGCAGGCTTTAGATGGTTTCTGATAAAGTCCCCAGAGATAAGTGGCCTGTGTTTGCCGAGGGCTTAGAGAGCTTTAGCCCAGTCTGCACACAAAGGGCCCCTCTGTCAACAGTCCTTCAGGCCACTAATAGGGCTGAACAAACACTAGGCATAACAAGCTCTTCACACCTGTGGGGCTTGGGAAAGGCCGGCCCCTTTGTCAAGATGTCAGACAAAAGAGCGGCTGGGAGCCCGTCCCCCCCGCCACCACCACCACCCAGCCAGACCCTCTCCTGGCTGCTGGAGGACAGACTGGGAGTGGGGGACAGATCTCAGGTCTGCGGGGCTCGCCCCCTTCTTCCAGCACAAACGTGGACTCCAGCTGGGCAGGGAAAGCGGCCCATCATGGGGGCCCCCCACCCCGATGTCAGACTGGTGGGGAGCTGGGGCTGGACCGGGCCGCGGGCGGGGGTCAGGGGTACCCGGGTCAGCGGCCCCGCTGTCCCCCAGGCACAGGCATCCGGGAACTGTGGGCTGCGCAGGGCCACCCCCCGAAACGGCTTGACATCGCCGTCACTTTTCCCCCTGACTTTTTCTCTCTGTAAACATCTTCGGGTTTTCTTCCCTCTGCCCTTTTTTGGCTGCTTTGCCTCCCTTCAGGCTTTGACGCCATAGCTCCTCGCGCTGCCCAGGCCTTAAGGCATAACTCAGGGCTCCTGCCGCACAAACATCCTCCTCTTCGCCCCTCTCGGGTGGAGGAAATGCCGAGGAGGCTTTGGTGAGCCCGGAGCAGTCATCAATCCTTTGTCTGCAGCCCTCCGTCCTTAGATCCTCCCTCCCGGGCCCCTTCCAGAGCCCCGCCCCAGGCGGAGGGGGCCCTGCCCTGTCACCTCCCCCGGGGGCGGGGTGCGGGGACACTCCAGCCCGGGCCCACTGTGTGGCATTCCCTGACTCCAATGGCCCTCCTTCCCAAATCCCCCTTCAAGCTCCTCTCACCTTGTTGCTGCCCTGTTCCGGAACCTTCCGGGCCCTGTTCTGGAGCCTTCTGCGGGGGGGGGGGGGGGGGGG
>NC_058417.1:3563626-3641353 GCF_002201575.2 Neomonachus schauinslandi | reverse complement strand
AGGGAAAAGGGGATGTCGTCCCCCAAGGGCAAAAACAGGATTTTTGGAGCTGGTGCGGGCTTTCAGCGTTTCCTAGTTTACCCTCTGTCGAAGAGATGAGAAAAATGCAGCCCCAACTGGCAAAGGGACTTTGCCAAGGACCTGGAACTCGTTAGGGGCACTCCTAATTCAGGGCTCTTTCCAGACCTCCAGCACGTGAGAGCGGCATGGTCGTGGGCAGGACGGAGCTTGATAGACCCCTGCGTGCGGCCGCTGGAACGCATTCCCGAAGGCCGAGAAATTTCGCGAAGTAGAACCTAGGTCATCTGAGCCAAGGTCCCCTCCCGGGCTTTGGTGGCCACGAAATCCTCTTTGCCTTGTGGCTTGTCCGCCCTGCCCGGAAGGGGCTCCCTTCCAAGCCCGCTTCCCCGGAGGTGGTGCACACAGTCCCTGTGTTTTATTAAACGGACATATGAGGGCTGATTTGCCAGCCGCGCTGGCCAAACCTGGCCCCTGGCTTCCCAGAGTCATTTCCCATCTGTAATGGGTCCCATCACCGGATCTGGCACATGCCAGGCTGGAGATGCGAGGCCGGACTCCAGCGGCCGTGGGCGAGGCTGGCGGCAAGGGAGGTTTAATGACTTGCAGTGGATTCTGCCCCTGTGACACCGGGCGGAAACACATTCGATTCCCAGGACACCTTTCCCATTCCCGACACTGCTGACCCACGGGCAGCGTCCCTCCTGTGCTGGACCTGTTATTTATTTCAACTCTGACTCGGGCTGCAGGCTCCGGAGACCAGCCTAACCTGCAGCCCAAACCGCTCCAGGGATCTGACACAGCGCACGGTGCTCGTGAGCCCAGGGGCCAGAGCCCCCTGCCCCTGGATGGGGACAGGCTGAAAGTGGGCTCCCGGGGGGTCGCGCCGAGTCAACACCAAATGCGCTCTACCAACTAGGTTCGCCGGATTCAGCAAATAAATATACGGGGATGCTCAGTTACAGTGGAATTTCAACAAATACTCTCTGCTGAAAGTATGCCCCGAGTGTTGCAAGGCCATCCTATCTCCAGCATCTTCCAGATCCCCATCGGATGCGTGCTTTGCCTGAAATGTGTGATCTTTACATAACAGCTTTTTTTTTTTTTTTAAATCGAAGGCAGCTGTGATCTTCTGGGTATCTGCGAGTCCCACCAGAGGGTGGCGGGGGGTCCCGCGCTTTAGCAGGAGCGGGAGGGAAGAGGTCTGCTCAGGCTTTTCTGCATTCCCACGGTTGCCTGAGGCTTCCGTCCCTGCTTGGTCAATGCCAGCCTGTCTTTTCTCAATCACTTCCCTTTCCGCATCTGCTCCAGGAGGACAGAAATCACATGTCTGAGGCCACGTTGGAGATGTGACAGTAGGGGCAGACCCTGCCCATCTCATGACCCCCAAAGTGTCCTCCTGGCCGTGGACACCACCGTCAGTGCTGAGCGGATAGGCCGCCTCTCTGCCCCCACCAGGCTCTGCGGGGGCTCGCTGTTCCCCAGCATGCCCCAATTTCCCATGCAAAGATCCCCAGGGGGAAACCACACTGCCATTTAGGGAGAAACAGGGGGAGGAAGGTAATTATGATCAGAATGGCCCAAACGCTTTACCCATTTTCATTGGGGCAAGCTTTGCAGTGGAGTGGACCCACAAGTCTTCACCCCCATTCTGAATCCAGTTGTTTTAACCAAACCAGCAGGTATCATGTATTTAGATATCGGTAAAGTGTTCACGAGATCACAATTAAAGGCTTTAATTAAGCATCATGTCATTGAAGAATGTAGGTGGCCGACCACAGGACAGAAGGGGCCCCCCCGGGGAAGAGAGTGATCTTGCCGCTTCTGGAGGCATTCAAGTAGAGAGATGCAGTATAGGAGATTCTAGCTCTGACAAGGCAGAACGAGGCTGATAAAGTCCCTTCCAACTCAGCCTTGGAGGAGAGAGACACTGTTCTGCTTCTGGGCTGGGAGATCGTTCCAGGTTTGAGGCTAGGACCAGCCTGGTGACCATTCTTACACATGCGTTGGTAGAAGGGGTGTCTTGAAGAAATCTTCCAATCTGTAACTGACCCTGCATCCTTGGGGTAGGGGCTGTGTATGTCTGAAGGAGACAGCGGAAGCGGGCAAATGTGGGGGCTTTATTCGCAGAAAACAAACCCAATGGTCCTTCTGGAATGACGTCCTAGTTATCTAGGGAAAATGGCCCCGGGGACTACGGTCACCTCCTCCTCTTGCGCAGAGGATGGCTCTGCTGCCGAGCATCTTCTGCCTGGGCATTCAGATCAGTGCGGTGACAGCGGGACAATGGGGGCTTAGCTAAAAAACAAAAACAAAAAACCCAGCCACTCTTTCAAAGGGTTTCAAAGGCTTTAGGGCTGACGGATCTACCATGGAAATGCCCCAACACAGCTGTATGCGGCTGGCACCTCCATGATGGTTGGCGCCGGGAAGTAAGGGTTACTGAGCACTTTGAACACCTCCCCTGGATTTAGGACAACAAGCCACCCCAGTGGCTTGCTGGCTCTATCAGTCTGAAACTCTCAGGGAAGAACCAAACAAGAGACTGGCCCTTACAGAAAAGAGGAGGGTCCTTTCCTGAGCAACCCCTTCACCTTCCTCTTCCAAATTGTCCAGAGTGCCAACGGCGGAGCCGAACACCTCCCTCCCGGCCGTGGCCTGGAGGAGGTGGGCAAGGAGTGGGAGTAGAGGGCAGGAGGCAGTCCGCATAGATGGGGAAACTGCTTCCCGACTGTCTGGGCCCATTTTCCACACACGAAGGACAGCAGAGACAGGTGACCAGCCTGGGGCCCGTCTCTGTGCACCAAGGTGAGCCCCAGGCTCCACAACCTCTCCTGAAGTTGTCCCTCCCTCAGCTGCTTCCCACCCCTGATGACCGCCCCCCCGCCGGCCAGGTGTGCCATGATAGGGGACTGAGGGATGTCGTGAAAGGTACAGAGGCCTCCGGAAGGGTCCCCCAGCCCCGAAGCCAGCTAGTGACCACAGAAGCATCTCCTGGTCCCCTTCCTCTCTGCGAGGGGAATGTACTAACACATTCATGCTTCCAAACGCCCCACACCCTACAGCTTTCCCTTTTTATTTCACCAGAAGAAGCCATAAAATAAAAGAGATGGAGGACTAAGGAGGCTTAACTTTATATGCTTTGTCAGCCCGACAGCCTCACAAACAGCCCATTTTCCAGGCGAGGATGTTGAGGCCCCGGGCAGAGCCCACAGGGCCCCTGCTCGGCTCCAGCTCCGAATCCTGGCATGGTCCTGGGCTCCCAGCTGCAAATAGTGGGGCTCAGCCTCCACTTGGACCTCCACGGTGACTCAGGTGGCTTTGAAACCAGAACTATTTAAGGCACAGGCTGAGCTGGACCAGGGTTGTTTTGACAATGGTACCCCTCAGGTAAAGTCTTTGGAAATATTTTTTTCTTGCCCTAAAATGAGGGGGTTTGGGAACCAGACAGGTCCCCTGTACAAGGAGGGGGGGCGCCGCATGTGAACGCCCCACATTTCTTGGCCCCGGTGCTTCTGGCTGCTTTGGATTTGGCTAATTCCCCGGGCGCCCTCTGTAATTCCACAGTAATGTGGCTTTAATTGTCCCCAAAGCGGGCCATTCTTTCTTTATTGTGCAGTAAATTTCCCTCCAGAGTTCGGATTTCATCCGCCTGCCCCAAGCCGGGGGAGCCGGCTGTCCTCACAGCCATCCTGCCTCTCGAGTCCTCCTCCGCGCCCCCCTCCCCGGCCCGCACTGGGACCCGAGATGGCTGGGCGGCTGGCTGTCAGGACCCCCGGGGATGGGAGTGCACAGTGGGCAGGCAGCAGGGACACTGGCCTGTGGTTCTGTCTGGAAAACCAATTAACTTCACAAATGCAAACAAGCTGCAATCACGGGATTCACTGGGGCTTCAGTCAGGGCGAGGGAAGAGGTTTCATGTCTGCTTCACCAGCAAAAGCCACTGAAGCAGGAGGGAGGTGCTGAGATGGGGCTCAGGGGCCTGTTCGCGTCGTGCACCTGTTTGACCGGCCGGGCCCCGCCGCCCCGCCACCCCGCCTGTCCGTAAAGAGAGAAGGAATTATGAACACTCTCTCTTATCAGATGAGATACGGCTTGTAAAACACAGTGAAGAAGGTGAGCCTCGAGCTGGGCACCTGCATTCGAATCCCGCCTGTCACACCAGCACGGTGTACTTGATCTACAGCACGCGCGTGAACCTCTCTGTGCCTTGGTTGCCTTCTCTGGAAACGGGGGCCATAATGGTGTCCATCTGTTCCAGCAGCAAACACGGGACCGGTGACCAGAGTGACTATCATCACTCAGACACCCCTGGTGCAGGCTTCCGTGGGAAACCTAGTGCATGCAGAAGACACAGGGCTCAGACACCGGCCGTGCCCTGCCTGGGTCCCTGACGGGGAGACAGATACAAAAGCAGACAATAACGCATTGAGCATGCTCCGCCAGGGGAATGTCAAGCAGGGTCACCGCAGGGGCGACCCTGGGCCTCCTGAGACTCAGTCCCTGGGGAAGCATGACCAGCGCATCTGGAAGCCCCTCCAGGGTTAAGACACGACCGTTCCAGCCCTGGTCCGGCGTGGTTGTGCCCAGGGTTTGAAGGGATTCTGTGGTCATCTTTCTGGAACGACACTGCCTAGAGCAGAGGCGACAATGATGTAGAAGGAGGAACATCTCTGAGCGGCCACAGTGATGGTCACCAGTTTTCTCCACTAAGAGCGATGCTACTCGCCCACAAGACCCCATCCCCAGATTCTCCTTCGTCTTCGCTACGCGGAGTTTCCAACACAGCAAGAAGAAGGGGGAACTGAGGCAGAAGACAGGACGCGAGCAAGGCGAGGGCTCAGGGAGCGTGCAGCGTCAGGGCCCCCCGGGGGGGCCTTTGGGTCTGTGGCCCCTTCATGGCCATGACCTCCTCCTCTTCCCTCTACTCTGGCCCGCACAGCCGGCCTTTCTGGGCAAGTCACACCACAGGGAAGAGGGACAACCCATAAATCTGTGGCCACCAGGCGCCCCTAGACAGCCACACCTCACTGCTCAGTGCTCAGCGGTCCCTTCCCGGGGGGCCTCCGCTGCCCCCACCCGGAACACCGCAAGTTCACGGCCCGCCCTCCCACACCCCGGCTGCGTCCTCAGCACACGTGGCTTCGCGCACGCATGCGCCGTGCGCGGGCACTTTCGCCAGTCCTATCATCTTACCGCAGACACAGACCTGCACCTGCGCTCACGTGACCCCCGCCGTGCAGAACGGAAGCTCCCTGAGGGCAGGAATTTATTTTTGTGTTTCTTTGCTTCCCTGCTGTACCCGCCAGGGCCTGGCACACAGGCCCTGCTACGTAATAGGTCCCCAGGAATATCTGCCGAGTCAACACCTGTCCACCCTGTCTCCCACTCCCTGGACGACTCCCCAGGTCAAGCACCCCAGCCCTCTTTAAACCCACGGCCCCCAGCACCTCCCTCCTCGACTACACACCTTTGCAGTCTGTGGCCTCACCTCCTGCTTCTCAGAGGTGACAAGAACTCCTCCGTCCTGGTGTTCCCACCTTGAAGCCACCTTCGGGGTGGGGCGCCCCCTGCCTCCCCTGCAGAGCCGGTCCCCCCACCCCACCGCAGGGTTCTGACCTCACCCCTGTGCCTTCTCAGGAAGCCCAGCATCATGCATGCCCTCTCTTCAGATACCCGACCTCTCCCTTGTGTCCCCCTTCATCTCCTCATTCCACTGGCAGGGCCCCAAGCACCCCCCGCCCAGCCCACACCGCCCGGCAGCCACCTGCTCTCCCGGTCTTCCTGGCTCCCCCGGGCCTCCCCTCCAGCTCACCTCAGCCCGCCCCCCACTCCGCCTGCTTCGTCCCGCGGTCCCACCAGAGCACCACGCTAAGACCACCCACAGCCCCGCCGCCGCGAACCCCACCAATGTCCACGAGAGCTCCTGCCAGGCGCGTCCCCGGCTCTTCGCAGGCCCCGCTTGCTCAGATGTTCAGAGCATCACCATGCCTGTTCTCCTCCTTGAGCCCCGTCTCCCCTCCAGGATCGCCCTAATCGAAGCTGCGGTTCTTCCAGAACAAGCTGGGCTGCTCTCCTGATGCATGTCCCACTGCCTCCCCCCACCCCCTAACTCGGGACTCTCGGGAGCCCAAACCCGGCTGCCTTCCAGGACATCTGCCAGCAAGTGCACGTGGTACGCGAAGGAGTCACCCCCTCCCGCCTCCTCATCCTGCTACTTATCCCATCACCAAGTCCCAAGTCCTGTGGACTCTTAAATTCCCAAATCTCCCCCAGACCCCCCCACCTTAGTCTGAGTCATCACCCTCCTTGACCTGCACAGGGGTCCCCAATTTGGGCTCTGAGCCTCCCCTCACTCTCCACCTGTCCATGCAATGACCGCTGCTTGCCTGCTGACCCAAAGCACACAGACCTGCTAACCCGTGTAAGCGTGTTGGCTTCAGCTCCCCAGGGTGGCCGGTGCTTAACCCCTAACCACCCATTAGCGGGTCTAGGATGGGGTAATGGGTTTTGGGGCAACATTAAAAAAAAAGAAGAAGTTTAGGGAATATCAGGGTGAGTCACACACAGCAAGGGTGCATTCGACTTGGATGGAGGGATGGACGGATGGACGGACGGATGATGGATAGACAGGCGTCCTAGGTCATGATTCATAATGGTAAATATATTTCTACTGTGTGTCATGGTCCAACGATTTAATTTAGGTTCCACTGACTGTGGGTATGGTTAGCTCTGAAGACAAGGGCCATGTTTTCTTTCTTCCCTACTCCCTCACTGGACCCAGAAGTTGGGTCCAGTGCTGGGCTCGCAGGAGACTCGTCTGCTCACCACGGGGTGGGGGGCCGGCCGGGGGATCCCAGACACCAGTGACCTGGGGCTCACCTGCTGGGAGCCCAGCCCCAGAGGGCTCCTGGCCAACCCTCAAGACCTTTTTCAAGTCTCCCTCTTCAGCCCGTGGATCCCCAGTTCTGTCTCCGCCCACCCTCCCCTCCCCCCACCCTGTGCCCCAAAGCTCGACAGCCCAGCACCCCCCCCCCACCGCCGGCCTGGCACCTAACACAGCTGCCTTGTCTTGTGCACACTGCCCCCGACCGTGTCTTATCTCCTGTGTCTTTCTCAGCTTCATCTCCCCGGGACGGCACCCAGGGCCCGGCTGTCAGTACGACGGTGCGCGCATTCAATAAGTCGGTGCGGACGGATTGACTGACGGGGAGGGGATACCAGAGCCCAGGTGGAAGCCGGGGGTCCATCTGGCCTCTGTCTCCTGCCGGGGCAGGGCCTTTGGTGACGACGTGAGGAGAGAAGGGGACAGACCAAGGTCACGGACGACGGGCATCCAGCCTCCTGGAAGCAGCGTGTCTGGTGTTCTTCCCACTTCCTCCCGGCCGCTCTTGAAGGAGCTTCTGCACTCGTCTCTGCTGCCCCGTTACCAGATCTCCTCGAGCTTCCTTGGCCTAGGGCGCTATCTCGCCACTAAAATTTATGCAAATGAAATAATGAGCAATTTGGGGGAAGGAATGAAAGGCTGAGCAGGATCCAAACCACCCCAGACACCCGCCTGCAGGGGTTTTCAAGTTGAGCAATCATTTTAAAGACGATTGAAAGTCACTGGCTGGGAAAAAACACACCGGGATTCCCGCAAACCAGCAGGCCCTGTGGCTTCATCCCGGACGTGGGGGAGCAGGGGAGGCCGGGCTGGGGAGGGGACGGGGAGGCTGCCCCGCTGCTCACTGTTCCCCATGGCTGGACTACTGGGACTTGAGTGGGGCCCGTCCTGAGCAAACTGTAGGGACGTAGCCTCTGGCCCAGGCATCCCTAAACAACCCCCCTCATTCCTGGAACCAGACATGGGGAAAGCACCATTCCAGCCCAGAACACCCCAAAATGGTCATCAGCTCTTACTAGTGGAGACATGCCTGCCGCCCGAGATAGGGCCCTCTGCGGATTTGTTCATTCATTGACCCACTCAACAAATCTTCATGGCGTGCCCACCACATACAGGTTCTGCTCTAGTACAGCAGGAAACAAATATTCACTCAGCAAACATTCACAGTGCTTCAGCTTCCTATCATAACGGACCGGGGCGGGGCAGGTGGGCTGGGGCATGGGATATAAGGATGAACAGAAGCCGGGTATATGGGGCAGGTGAGAAAAGCATTCAGGCCAAGGAGTCCTTTCTCTCTCTCCGCAGTGCATGTTCTCAGTTTGCAAGACCTGGGGTAGGGGTGGGGTGGTCATAAAGACCAATTTCCTTAAAAAAAATTTAAAAAGCATAATGTTGCAATTTGATAAAGCTGGGGGCGGACACATAGGTACCCATTACGGTATCCTCTTCTCTTAACTACTTCAGAATAAAACAAATTTTGGTTTGCTCTGGTTTTGTAAAGACTGAAGGATGGGGGGCGGGGGGGGGCACGGTGAGCACAGGTGTTGCTGACCCCAGCCGCTGGCCTGGTGCTAGAAAACGTCCTGTCCACTTCTTGCAGGAAAAGCTGCCCCTTCTGTAGCCTGTGACAGCTTCTTAGGAAGATTCCAGAAAACGGCATGGGTCAGAGCACCAGGGAGGCGCTCAGAGCCTGCAGGAGGGCAGGCGGGCGTGGGAGGGCACATGCGTGGGGGTCCGACACACACACACACACACACACACACACACACACACACACACGCTGTTGGCTGGGAGTGTTCACTCTGCGCTCTGGGGAGGGGCTGGGCTCAGGGATGCTTAGTCACGCTTGGTTAGCAGGGGTGGGCCCAGGGCTGGCACTCTGGTCTCCTGAAATATAAAGCCGGGACCAATGCTCTGTGAACTCTGGAAGCCAAATCCGATGGCCAGGGTGTGATCCCAGGGCGAGGCCTCCAGCACGGCCACACCACACCCCATAGATGGGACAGGGTCCAGGGTCTGCAGAGAGAACAGGCTCCACAAACACCATGTGAACCCCACCAGCGCCGGTGGTCTTTACAATTCAGGGGGATGCCGCTGGGCTCCACAGAGCATGGACTTGAGCTAATCCTCTCCTCCCGGGGCCAGGAGAGAGTCTGACGGTCACAAAGGGCTACGGAGTTAACCCTGAGAGTGGCTAATGAGCTTACTACTGCTGGGGAGCAGGGGACAAGTGGGGCCTTCGCAAACCGGGGGGCAGGACGCGCAAAGACTCAGAGGCAGGCAGCATGAGAACCACATGGGTGCGGTCTGGCTGGGGGGAAGGCTACATAGGCTCAGGGACTGGAGGCAGGCACGGAGTCAGGCAAACGTGTGCTGGGGACCGGGCGCATGCAGACCCAGAAGGCAGTTGCTCTCAAATAGGTTCTGCAGAACAGGGACGCCCCGGTGGCCAGTAAAGGCCAGGTCAGGCAGGTGATGAGGGTGGAGGTGCGTGGATGTGGCAAAGGTGAGCTGTGGTGGAGGCCTTAGCTGCAAGCGTAGGGACAGAGAGGAGGGGATGGACCAGGGACAGTCAGGAGTTGGGGGGCGTCATGCCTGATTGGGCCCAGAGCAGATGGGGATGCCAGTTTCTGGGCAGAGAGCTAGGAGGGCTTGGTCCAGGGTATGGGGGTGAGAGGTGCTGGAGGACACGTAGATGGGGTGTCTATTCAGAAGGCAGCAAGACAGACAGAACCCAGCAAGACAGGCAGAACTCAGACAGGCCTCCCAAACCAGACCATCGAGTCCTGGAACGAGTTTGCTCACCTCTCTCAGGACCCAGGACTGAGGAGTCCTGGCTAGGTTCACTTCAAGCCTGCAAATACCTAGCAAGCAACCACCATGAAAAAAAAAACCCAGGCCTCAGGCATCAGGCCGAGGGGCTGTGTCTGCACGCTCACCTTGCACTTGGACCAGTCCCAGCAGGGCAATAAGTGTGAGCACCTGTGCCCAGGACCATAACCCTCCCCCACCGCCCCGAGACCACAGGGCTGCTGGAAGGAAGAACTCATTTTTAGAGTGAAGCAATCGTCTATATGTTCTGGTAGAGATCTACTCTTGCTGCAGATCGGACTCCCCTGGAAAGCTTTAGAAGTAAGTGTGGCTTCCCCACCGCTAGATGGGGGATTGATTCATCTGATGAACCAGTCCAGAGTGAGGCCCCAGTGAGTAGTTCCTAAAAGCTCCCCGGGTAATTCTAACCTACCAGGAGTGAGACACTGTGCTAGACCCAAGGGGCACAAAGGGGAACACGTGGAGGGTAGCTGGCTTGAAAAGTTCATATTCTAGCCAAGGGGACGGACGTAAGGTGTGCACTGGGAAGAAGGGTTCAAAGCAAGTGAGGGATGCACAGGAGTTTCCCAGAAGGCCAAAAGTGAGGGCATTCCAGGTACATGGAACAGCAGGAGCAAAGGGCTTGGAGGTGGAAACAGATGATGTTCATGAAAGCACATGGCTCGCCGGTGGACAAAGGGAGGGAAAAAATGAGCCCAGAGTGAGCGTGAGGGGTTGGGGCAGAGAAGGAAGGCGCCATGTAGGCCATGGGCAGATGATAAGGGGTTGGGGTGCGTGCTGTGGAGAAGCCAGCCTCTCGAAGACCGAAGTGACATGCTCAGATTTCTACTCAGGGAATTCAGAGGGAGGCTGAGACAGCCATCCCTTCATCAAAAAGGAACCAAGGACATCCTATGTCCAAAACAAAGACAAACACAATGGAGTCCTGCCCTCAAGGAGGCCGGGCTCTAGTGCAGGAGAGGCCGAGATGGACTATTTAAAAATGGAGTTGTGCACTTCATTCATTCATTCAGCAGATATTCATTGAAAGCCTAAGTGTTGGGCACAGGGGATTCGGCAGTGAACAGACAGACAAAAGTCCTTGTCGCTAGTGACTGAGGAGAGAGAAGCAACAAGGCACACAGGGAAATCGTATGGCTTGTGAGAAGTGTGAAGAAAAATCAGGCAGGAAAGCAGGACAGGGTATGCTGGGTGTCAAGGAGGAGTACTGTGATTTTAAACGGTGGTGGATGGAGGCCTCATCAAGCAAGTGGCACGTGAGTGAAGACTTTAAAGAAGTTACAGTGTAAGTCATGCAGATACATAGGGGAAGAAAGCCTTTCAGGAGGAGAAACAGTCAGTGCAAAGGCCCTGAGGCAGAGTGCACCTGGCTGGTTAGGGAGTAGCAGGAGGCCATACCTAGAAGACGCACAGGTTATTAGGGCTGGGACAGAGGAGGGGTACCTAATCTGGCCCCAAGCAAAGACAGGACAGTGAAAACTGCCTGGTGGATGTAAGCCTAGCCTCAATGTTAATGAGCAAATAAAGAGTCCAAGACACTAAGATAATCAGGATACACTGCTCATGACAGGTAAGAACAACCATCATGCCACAAGGCGCTGCAAACTTGGGGGGGATGGTATGGAGCCTGGAGGCCACTCAGCTGTGGGCTGCGGGCCTGAATCAGGGTGAGGCAGTGGGAACAGGGAATCCAAACCTTCTTCCTTTTCACATATGCACACACCCAGGATTCTTACATGTGATAGGTTTCACGCAGTTCTGGGGCTGGAGGGACCGCTTCCTCCCAGACGGGAAGAATCCATCAAGGGAATAAAAGTAACTCCAGAGTGGCCGCATTCAGACCGGAGGCGCCTAAGACTCTCCGCTGGGCATTCCTTGTGGGCATCAGGCAGCTTGGGACTCGACCTCCATTCCCACAGCTCCTCCCTCGGCAGGGAAGGAACGGCTCTCCGGGGGAGCCTTCCAGGCAAAGTGACTCCCTGGGGGCTCTGCAGCCTTGCAGGAGGTGATCCCCTGAATGGCGCCTCTGGTGGACTTGCTGGAATCCAGCTCCATGCCGACTGGGGGCAACTTTCCCAATTTCTGCAAAGATATAACTGCGGGTGTGCATCTCGGGCCTCGCTGTTTGCCGGACTAGGGCAGTGAAAGCGAGCACTGTATGGGAGAGTGTTGCTGCCAAGCAGGGCCTGGGGAACACAGAGCCAGCACCCTGATTTGGCAGGTGAAAAAACCAGGCCCCCACCCGGGTCACACAGGGCAGTGTCCAAGATGGGGCTGCAGTCCCCTTGGTTCATTTTCAAATTCTCTTTCTTCTTCTCCACAGCACCTCAGATAAATGTCAAATGGGATTTTTTTTTTTTTTTTTTTAACTCTAGGGACCATGTTTTCTGTTCTCAGTGCCTAGAAACTCCAGGAAGATTCTGCTTTTGGTTACAACTCTGCACTCGGTTTAGGTGAGCATCAACCACATAAGCCCTGGGAATGGGGTGGGATGGAACATTCTAGAGGCCCCACTGTTTGGGCAAGACCCCCCTGGTGGTATACTCCAGGGAGCAGGCATGCCGAGGGCCCTGGATTCTTGCTCCTCCAAAGATCTGAATACAAGGGAAACATCCAGGTACAGCCTTAGGTTCAGATGGAGACAAGTACAAAAATGGGAGTCTGAGGCAAGGGGAAGGCATGGGAGGGGACAAGGAGCATTTCCTCTGCTTTGCTCTGGGGACAAGGGTTGATAAAAAATAAGCACCAGACTGGGGAGCTCCCCCCCACCTCCCTCCAGCAGGCTCCCTGGGTCCCAGGCTGATGGCCAGGAGCATCAAGTTTATGGCCGGTCCTTCGAAAGCCTCCCACTTCACTGGTGAACCTCAGGAACAGTTCTGGAGTGGGCCAGTCGGATCAGAAGCTCCTGCATCTGGACCATAGGGGTCAAGATGGCCTGGGACACCTGTAGATGAACCTGAGCTTTCTTTTCTGAGTCCCAGGATCAACTCCACCCCAAGCCACCCATGTCTTAATCATCAATGAAATCACTGATGGCACTCATTTCTCAGGAGACTTTCCACCGTTCCCCAGGGCCGGGCTACAGGAAGTCTGGGGCACCTGGTACTTGCCTCCCCACCCCCCGCTGAGCCCACAGTGGGTTCGTAAGGTCAGGTGTGCCCAGGGAAAGCTGAGCACAGCCAGGAAAGTCAGACGACCGAGTCTCGTGCCTTCTCTTCTGCATCGGAGCCCCCGCCTCTCATCATCCGGCTCTGCAGCCTGCACCAGGCTCCCAGGGCCACAAACTGGGGGACGAAGAAAGCACCACCCTCACCCTTTGCCACTGGCCCGTGTCCCCCAGCAAGCAGCACCAAGCTCCAGAGCCCCACCAGCGCTTGAGAAGGACAACACGGGGGCTTCCCACGTGCCTTCTGCTCCCCAAAGCAAGCCACCAAGTTCTGGCGGCACTCCCTCCCACGCCGACCCCAAATGTGCCCACTTCTCTCCACCATCCCGTCTACACCCACCCCTCCACCGTGTACACCTGGAAATTCCCACAGCACCTCCCCGCCTGCTGCAGGGCAGCCCCGGTGATCTTATGAAAACCTAAGCAGATCTCATCAGGTCTACACACAGCCCCTAGCTTTCCTTTACACTTGGAGGAAAACCCCAATGCCTTCTCTCCCCCCACCCCCTCCCCCCCCCCCCCCCCCAGCCCCCCACCCCCCGCAATCCAGCCCCTGCCCACCACCCAGCCTCCCTCCTCCCACGTGCTCCACCTATTGCCGCTCAGGCATGTGCCAGATCCTTCTCTGGAGGAAACGGGACTCACGCAGCCTGCACCACAGCCCCACCCCTCAGTCCTTCACTCAAACACCCATCCCGGCTGCCTAAACACAAGCTTCCTGCAGCTCATGACTGTGGCCCCCCAACAGCATGACATCCTTGAGGCCATGACTCTCCAGTGTGCTTGGATGTCCCTCCTTGTTTCCTGTGGCTCCTGTCGGGTCCCCGCAGACCACCGGCCTGTCCTCATAGCTCAGGCACCAAGCCGGGCAGACCAGCAATGGCCAGGGCACCAATGGGGAGCACGCTGTGGGTCTACACCCCCTCATGTGCCCAGCACGTTCCATACCCCTCGCTTTTCCTTTCCCTCACAAACCAAGAGGCGGGAAATCCACCGTCTCCCTTCCTCAGTGCCCATGAGCCCTTCACCGTTACGACGCCCACTTCCCTAGATCCCATTAAATTCCTTAAATGCTATCTTGTTCTCCAATCCTTTCGGATGGGTTTCCCTTGCGTCCACCCCATTCTGCATCCATCCCTTCATCTGGGCTCTGCTCTGGAGTCAGGCCAACTGGGGATGACTCCTGGCCTTGCCACTTGGCTGCTGGACCATCTTTGGCAAGTGACTTGGACTCCCTGAGCCTCGGGTTTCTCATCTATAAAGCTGACGTGATGCCCAGTTGAAAGGCTTTGTGAAGGTTCCATCAGACAGTGTGATAACAAGCCCGGCACCGCACAGGATGGTAATAATTCGCATCAGTAGTACCATCAGTAGATGCTTACTGAGCCTCCACTCTGTGGAATCACTTGAGCCACGGTAAACACTAGGAGGACAGAAAGCTCGCACGGAGCTTGTGGTTTGCCAAAAGTATAAGGGAGATATGCGCACGCACGCGTGCACACACACACACAAACTGCAAACAGTATGTGCCCAGCACCGTCCTAACTCATGCACCCCTCACACCAACCCTGTGTAGCAGCATCCCCATTCTACAGACGAGGAGAGCAAGGCACGGTAAAGTTACGTCGTTTGTTCATGCATTACAGTAGGGCTGGAGTCGGGGTTCAAGTCCACGCAGTTAGGTCCCGGGTCTGAGAGCTCCACTACCTGGATCTGCTTCCATAGCAAAGAGGATTGGGACAAGCACTGAAAAGGAAGGTTTCTTTGATCCCCCACCCCACACCCCAGCATCAACGACTGTTCAGGGCACAAAGCAGGTAGGTGTTCAGTAATTAAACAGTGATCTGTGCACGGGAGGCCTCTGTGGGATTTGCACTACATCACCCAGCTACTGCCTGGTCATCATTGGGCCCCTCCTCGTCGTCACTATCGCGCCGGCCTCGTCATCGGAAAAGAAAGCACGACTGAGCGTGGTCTGAGTGTAGCCCGGGCCCATATTAGGCTCAGCAGAAGGTGTGGCCGAGGATCTCTTGGAAGTCTGGGCAGACCACCCAGCAGGCTTCCCACCCACAAGCTCCCTCCGAGTTCAGGAAGTGGGATCCGGAGAGAAGCTGGAGGGAGGAGGGCACAGGAGGACGTGTCTGTCCGACCACTGTCATGGCAACAGCCCTTACAGGGGGAGCGGGGAAGGGGCGTCCCTCACCCGCTGGAGCTCCCTGTCCTCCACCACATTTCCAGCCCGAATTCCCCACCTCAGGAAGGAAAAAGCAAGGATTGTGCCCGGCACACCCAATTATGGAAGAAAAGCGTCTAGGAGTCAGAGAACATGAGTCAGCAGAGTGGGGTTGCTGATTTTTAAGAAAAACGGATGTGATTATGGGATGCTGTAGAACTGAGGGACCCAGGCTGACACAGACCCGCCTTTCCTGGGTATCGGGATGTGGCGGGGCTTAGGGGCAGGGGACAAGCCTCACGCTGCTCACAGCTATGAATGCTCACGGGTTCAGAAGATCCCTGAAGAAAAGCTTTAAAATAACACAGATGGTTCCTCTCACCAGGGAGGACAGGGATCGTTAAGTACATTCAAAGACTTGGTACAGCAACGTGAACGATCCCTTGCTTTTTGGGTGGTGTCGTTCTGTTCCCAAAGCCTCCCGAAGTCTTGAAAGTATAGCATGAGCCAAAAGAGTCAAAACAGTGTGAGCTGGCATACAAGAACAGAGAGAAAACTTAATCAAATGGAAAGTCTAAAACAAGACCTGTTTGGATCATCAAATGGGTGAAGGGGGAATTAGGAAGGAAAGGACAGTTGGGTAGGAAGTAGCACTGAGACAACTGGTCTACCATTCACGAACTATGATAGTTCTACTCTATGTTCATCGCTTCTGCCAAGGTACTTCAGACAGATGAAAAGTTTACATGTAAAAAATGAACCTACAAAAATTACTGGAAGAAAAAGGAAGTCAAGAGTTCTATCATCTTGGGCTCTATGATACCAAAAGCAAAAGCTATAACGTATATATTTGACCACACGACAACTGTAAGCATCCTATGTCAAAAGCATCACAGATCTTAAAATTTCGCTAACAATAAAATCAATTAATCTGAGAGAAATATCTGTAAGACAAAAGATGGACCGAAAAGTTACAATCTTTAATATACAAAGAGTTCATTCAGAAAAAAGATGAACTTTTACTGGAAACATGTATGAATGGCCCCAGGAAGCAATCCACAAGATATAAATTTAGGAATCACATTCAACCTTTCTTATTGGTTTTGAGAGGCATACAAATTAAAACGATCAAATGCCACTTTTTGTCTTCCAGGTTGGCCAGGATTTTTCAGAGTAGTCCGTGCCCAGTACACATGAGGAAATAGGGACAAGCACTCCATGGGCTATAAACTGGGACAATTTTAGGGAGAGCAAGGACACAACATGGATCAAAGGTCTTAAGCCTGTGCTCACTCTTTGACCCAGCAATTCCACAGCCAGGAATCCATCCTAAGGGAACACTGAGAACGGCACAGAGGTCAACCCAGAAGGATGGTCTGTACGGCAGAGCTTAGAGGGAAGCAGACCAAGCATCCAAATTTAAATGCCCGATTAACAGAGTCAGGGTATATCCCACTGATACAAGACTATGCAGCCAAGCAAAACTACAGGGTAGAAGGCGATGCAATAATATGGAAAACAACAACGATGCATTAGTAAGAAGTATGAAGACTGCATGGGGAAACACACGGACACCCATGTACACACACACATGCACGCACACGCACACGCACTCAGAAAAAGACCCACAGGGTGACAGACCCTCTCCCGCGCTAGCGCAGTAGCCCAGGCTGGTTACCTGCCACTTACATTTTTACTTACTTAGTCACTTTTATTCCTAGTCTATGTCTCGTAGCTTTTTTTTTTTTTTTTTTTAACAATGAGCAGGTATTGCCTTGTAATACGGAAAACAAGACCATGAATTAGTTTAATCAGAAACAGGAGCCCACGACTGGGAGGCTGAGGTTATGCCCTGAGAACCCAAGCACTCCTTGGTGTGGAAGGCTCTCCTAGACCCCCTCGCTTGCTGTAGGCCAAGCTTCACAGCGCCCCCATTTCCGCTCAGGGGTCTCCCTGGGGAACAAAACCCATTGCCCCCAAGCCAAAGATTCTTATTCAAATCACCATTTGCTAGCTGCGAAGCACACTGGAAGGGACTTTGGGGTGCGAGGAGGGGCACAGTGTTGCTAACTGAAAAAAAAAAAAATCACCGTCAAAGTAACTCTCTCGAATCCCACATGCAAACACGCTGAGAAAGACAATAGCCCCCTGGCCCTGCCGGGGTCACGTTCCAGCTTTCTCACATCAGGAGGAGCAATGACCAACTGCGGGGCATCGGGGGAGGTGACAGGAGGCGATGAGAGGTCTGGGCAGGAGTGGACAGGTGCTCTGCAGCGTCCCCGGAGAAATGTGTGACTTGCCACCAACCCTGGGCTGGGCCTTGGTATGGCTGACCACGTGCTGCAGACCACATTCTGCTAAGGGGGTGGGGAGGACACAGGGGCACAAAAAAAGGGGGCAGGGTCTCCTCAGAGCAAGCACAGATTATCCCAGTGCTAGAATCATAACAGTCCTAGGGAATGGGAAAGGCCCAGAGGTCCCAGGATAGAAAAATGAGGCGCCTGAACCGAGCAGGGGGCACAATGACAGCAGAAACAGGTTCGGAACAGGCCAGATTCACAGAGAAGCTGGGGAGGAGGAAATCAAAACTAGGAGGAGGCACCATTCCCAGATCCTCTACTTCGGAAGGAAGAAGGATCACTCCTGACCCAGCGAGGGGAGGTGCGGGTTCAAGGGGAAACAGAAAGCCACGGGGAGCTCCAAGCGGAATGAAAATGGCCTCTAGGAAAAGGAGAAAAGTGTCCTTCAGGAGGAGACAGGGCTTTCATCACCAGTGGGTCATTAACAAGCTGGTTCACCTTGTGAGCAGCTCATCCCCCATGGGAATTCTAATTATGCCCTCCAGCTCTCTGTCCAATGTGTCCATCTGGACCGCTCGCCACCCCCCACCCGGGCGCTGGACTGACACGGGGCTGGCCTCCTTCCTGGTCCCGCCGCGTGGGGGACAGCCTGGTGGCTTCACCCCCCAGGGTCCCGGACATCCCCTATCTTGGGGCTCAGGACAGGTCCCCCGCGAGAGCCAGAGATATCCTTGAAATGCTGAGGTCAAACCAAACCTGAGTTCGATCCTCGCCAAGGACTATTAACTCTTGGGAAAACCGGGATATTTTTAAGCAAAAGGCAAATGAAAGGAGCCGAAGGTTTACACAGAGTCAATCGGCTACCAGAGCAGCAAGCAGCTGGTGCCAAACAATTCGGGGGGACGTAAGCGTAAGTGAACTGCGGCTAAGACGAAGTCGCCGGGACGAGATGGGCAGGAGCAGGACTTGGGGCGTCTTGATGGGGCCCCCATCAACACTGTGCACATTGGCCAGCGGCAGCTCCCGCAGCTCCTGGGGGCTTGCAGGTGAACAGAATCCAAATCCGAGGCAGCCAGATGTGGGCAGGCAGGTGGCCACCACTGGGACTTGGGGAAAACCAAATTGGAAAGGGTCCCGGGGGGGGGGGGGGGGGGGGGCGTGGGGGTGGCAATCGTTCAGCCCTTCCCCAAGTGGAGGAATATTTGAAGAAAACATAAAGCCATCCACTGGCCATTTAGGCAGGGCCCCCCGACCCCAATCCCTTAGCACAGGTAGGCGGGAAGCCTGACAGGCCAAGTCCTGGGAAATCTCCCTACGAGTAAGTTCTAGGGCACTTCCCATGCTCAACGCATGCCTCCAAGCTCTTCTGAGGACGAACTTCCTTATCAAAGGGGACAAAGGGATCTGAAGAAACACTTCTCCAAGAAAGATCGACAAGTGGCCAATTAGCACGTGAAAAGAGGCTTTAGGCCACGATCAGGAAAATGCAACTCAAAACCACCCCGGGCTACTACTGCACACCCACGGGGATGGCTCCGATCAAAAAAGGCAAATGTATTAGGTGCTGGCACAGAGATGGGGAAAATGCATTCCTCATGCATTCCTGGTGGGGACATAAAATGGTGCAGCCACCCTGGGAAACAGTCCTCAAGAAGCTGAACACAGGGGGTCTACCCACGAGAAATGAGAACACACACCCGCCCAGAATCTACCCACAGATCCACAGGAGCCAAAAAAGTGGAACCAACCCAAATGTCCAGCAACGGATGGACAGATAAATAGAATACGGTATATCCATACACGGGAATATCAGTCCGCCATCGAGGGTGGGTGATGGGAGGAAATGGGGAGTAGCAGCTAGTGGGTACAGCATTTCTTTTGGGGGCGATGCACGCTGATGCTGGGGATAGTTACACAGCTGAGCAGACTCGAAACCGCAGAACTGTATGCTCTAAACGGGCGCATGATATGGCAGGTGAATTATCACCTCAATAAAGCTGCTTTCAAAAACAATTCACTTAATCCCCACGTCCCTTTGAGGTAGGCGCCGACATGAATCCTGGTTTACAGGTGGAGAAACCAAAGCTCAAAGAGTAACCTGCCCCAGGTCACTTGGAAAAGGGCAGAGGCACGATTTGGGCCAAGCTGTCGAGCATTGCTGGAAACCTTTTGCAGCAAAGGCAACTGTCCCTCTTTGGCTTGCAACGTGCAAGGGACAAAGAGGGGCAGACCCCACCCCTCAGGCCCTCCCCAAAGGGGTCTTAGGCTGACCCTGTGCCCGACCCCAAACGCTGGGGGTCGAGGGTGGCTGCAAGGCTTCCGGAAGAAACAGCTCACTCCGCTGGGCACAGACCAGAAATGCGCAGGCCTGACTCCTGGCGTCACCAGCCACCCCCATGGCCGGCCTTCCCTTGGGGAGCAGAGCATCCTTGCCCCGTTCCCCTGCATGGCCCCTTGCCCGTCCCCTCCAACCCCCCACGACAATCTGTGCTGTGTCCTCTCTGTCTCCCTGCCCTGTTTCGGCTTTCTCTCTATTCACACGCGGTTGCCTTAGACGCTGCATTTTTTCCTATAACATCATGTCTGATCCAGACTTTCCTAAAAGCACCCTTTGAGGCCTTGCAGCTTCCCCCGGGCTGGACCGCACCGAGGCCCCTCCTCTGCCCAGCCTGGCGGGGTGGGGGTGGGGGTGGGGGGCTCCCAGCCCCTCCCCCACACCCCATTCAGGGAGCCACAATGCACATTTTCATATCAAAAGCCACCCCTTGTACCTCGGCCACAAATCCTTCCTGAAAGCAGACAAGATATCCTCAATCAAGGAGAAAATAAACAGGATGTGTCCGCCGCCAAAAAATATTTACATCCCATCCTCAGTACGTTAATGTACCAGAATGTTCTCTCACCTTCTACTTGTCGTCTACCTTCGAAATTATCCGTTCTTACCACCTTTTCTGGGGAGGACAAGGGGTATTTTTCCACAGCCTGTGAATGGGCCGTGCCCAAGCAGTACAAGTAAGACTCTGTGCCGAGAGGCCACTGGAAGCTGACCTTCTGGGACCTTCTAAAGTGACAATGACAACGTGGTGGATGGGAGCGTTTTCTGGCCCTGTCTTCCTCTGCTCCACAGGGAGGCGGGAATTTCAGCTTTGGAGATAAAACAGGGGGCAAGCCAGGGAGCCGGGGAGGGGGTGGGGGAGAGGGAAGGGGAGAAGGAGGCAGGGGAGTAGGGGGGCCTCAGGAGGAAGTCCCCGCTCCATCACGGTGCTCCCTTCCATGGTTCGCACAACCAGACAGCTAGCAGAAACTCCAGCCATCATCCAGCTTGACCTCTGGGAGTGAAAGATGGGGCGTGTAGGTCCAGTGAAGGGGAGGCCACACAGCTAGTCGGCAGGTGGGGGACCACCCGGGGCTGCTTCCCAACCCCCTGGGGGCTCTGCCCCTGCCCAGGAGCACCCGCTCTACCGCTCTGCGTCCTGCAGACACTTTGCCTGTGTGGACAAGGGTCTGAAAGGCCCACAGCCTCTCCTCCAAGAACAACAGAGCCCTCGTCAACACCAAGAGGCGATGTGCTCGGTTCACCAAATAAGATGATGAGACCCACAGGCGGCTCTCGCGGCAAAGTTCTATCTCTGTGACGTGTCTCCAATCTGCTCCCCCCGGAGAAACAAACGCAGAGAGTTTGAAGACAAGGGCCACCCAGCCTGTCCCTGGGGCCTCCACCCCATCACCTCATGTTTGTTTTGTTTGAGAGGAAGATTCTCAGACTGGTCGCGGAGGGAGGCAGGAGAGCCCTTCCTCCTGGGCCCCAGCTCCCGGCCTGCAGGCTCTCCTGCATGGCACCCGGGGCGCAGGGCGCAGCCAGCCTCCCGCAAGGCTGCCCGGGGCCTCCAGGGGCCTCCCCGCGGCCTGTTGTCTCTGGAGGCTGTGGCCGCGGGAAATGTCAGAGCCGTGTGTCACCGCCCCTGGGGGAAAGATGAGTCAGTGCGCAGACCTCGCTCCTGCCTGCCTTCTTTCCTTCTGAGGCCTCCTGATTGTGTTTGCGAAGCTGGTTTCTAAATTAACTCCGGCACACTCAAGTGGGGGCGTTTATAGCATTTATCAAACCCTGCTCCAGACGCAGCCGGGATCTGTCCAGCTCCAGAGCCTCTGTGGACCAGGACACAGCTTCGGCAGAGACACAGATCTGAGAGGGAACCCGTTAGCGGGTCCGCAGGATGCCTGGGGCCACAAGCCAAGCTGAGGCCAACATAGTGGGTCTTTGGAGAGCCCCATGGAGCTACCTCCAGTTCCTACCCTCCCATCCAAAACTCAAAAGGTTTTCTCCTGGGTGGCTCAGATGGTTAAGCGTCTGCCTTCAGCTCAGGTCATGGTCCCAGGGTCCTGGGATCGAGCCCCACATCGGGCTCCTACCTCAGCGGGGAGCCTGCTTCTCCCTCTCTCCCTGCCTCTCCCCCTGCTGTGTTCTCTCTGTCTCTCTCTCAAATGAATAAATTTAAAAAAAATAATTAAAAAAAAAAAGGTTTTCTCCAAAGCCTTGAACTTACTGATTCGGTCTCAACACACCTCTGGTCCTCCCCCATGAATGAGCTCCAGGTCAAGCTCTTCGTTCTCTCCCCCTCCCTTGCACCAGGGTTCCCATCCTGAAGAAGTCAGGACGGAGGAGGGGAGAGCTGCCCGGCAGACCCAAGGAGCGAGGAGCAGGAGGATGGGGGATGCTTTCCCTAGCACCCAGGCCCCGAGCACCAGTTCCCTGTTGCATGCCCACCACATCCCCGTGGAAGGGTGCCCTGAGCATCTCACATGGACCGCCCACTCTGTCAGCTTCCAGAAATACTAAGACTGCCCTCGGCGGTTCAGAGTCTAAAGAGGGAGCTGGATGCAGACCCAAATGAGTATAGATAGCAACGTGACAGATGCCAACAGACAGGCAGGACCAGGACCCCTGAGAGGCGAGAGAGGGAGAAGACATGTTTCTGCGCAGGTTTCACTGGAAACACCGTGGTTCTCCTTATCCCCACTTTTTTTTTTTAACTCAAGTAATACAGCAATACGTTTTTTGCAAAAAATCCAACAGTACAGAAACATGTATAGTATACACTCAAAGTAATTTTTATCCCACCCTAAGCAACACAGTCACCCAGACCTTCCTCTAAGTAAGCATTTTTTTTAAAAAATGGGAATAAAAAAACTGATCGTGTGCTCATACTATTTTAAATCCTGCTTCCCCCCCCCTTCCTCTTTGTAAGTCAATGAATAATACACAATACCTTAATAGCTGAATCATACACGTTTCACCTTACGGCTCTATCAGAGCTCACTTTACTATATTCTATTGGTGGAGGCGTTTTTTTGTTCCTCACTGCATGCTACATGGATCTCGCTCCTGCGATTAACTTTTTCGTTTTCTTGTCATCTTTCCTGATAGTCCATCTTATCCTGCCTTTTAATTTCAGCCCAATGTCATTCCACTGAGGAATTTCAGCTCCCGTGGTGCAGAGAATGCGGTGTGCTCGCAATTGGAGGGCGCCGATGTCCAGACATCTGCCCCTGGATCTGGCGGGATACTCATTTTCAGAGGTGGGCTCTTTCAGATGCAGTTGATTCTCATTATTCACGGTGGTTCTATCCTTTCTTTCACTTTTATTCTAATTCCAGTGTAGTTAACCCACGGCGCTGTGAACATTTTGGTAGTTACAGTCTATGAAGTTGCTGGAACACTCAGTTGGCAAATACTGAACTATGCTCCTAAGGGAAATACAGGTCAGGTTCCTGTGAGCCACTGGTCACATCCTTTTCACAAACCGATCAATACTTAACCTTATTGTATGTGTGTTTCTGTTTAAAGACACGTATTTGGTATATGTGGCTGATTCGTTAGCATCGAACTCATGGCCACCATCCCTGTAACTCATGCATGGAGGAAGCTTATCTAACACTTGTATTTTCTCCGTAAGGCACCCTGCAGCCTCCTTGTGGTTAGGAGGCACCAAGAACGCTGCAGCACCACCCTCGGGGGGCTGTCATAAACAGCGAAATCGCTAACAAAAAGCAGAAAAATTTAAAAAATGTGGCACCACGTAGTCTGCAAAAAGGACACTTGTTTACAGAACGAGAGCTGAAACAGAAGGCAGAACATCGCCCTGTTTGACCCCAGCTGGGCTGTGCCCATCAGGTGACTCAAATTCTTCACTGCGATCCTCGTGCCATGGTGACTTGGAAAAGACTATGGAAGTCTTATTCTTGGGGCCACAGATAAATCTTAGCGAGTAGGGAGATTTACAAATATGGAATCCACAAATAATGAGAGTCAACGGTACTACTCTTTTTCCTTGACTCTGCTCGATCTTTCCTAAGGGTCCTGTGTTTGTTCTCCCTTTACGTATCATCAAAAGGGTAAGATCGACACAAGTTTAGTATCTGTGAAGGGACAGAGTAGCTCACCCTTGGTCCGGTCCTGACCCACTTCGACTGGGTACGGTAGCCTGTGCGGGACAGGTTGATGGCCACTTCCAAGGTTCTACCTGGCTTATACCTGCTCATGCAATGGGACACCTTCCTGTATGCCCACTGCCTGTTTTCTGAGACTGTGAATAAACGAAAAACTTTGATAACTACAACGCCCAACATGTACAACCCTTCCTCTCTGGGGCAATGGCACCACATAGAATATACTGCCTCTGTTAGAATGTGCCTTTCCTTCCCTACATGGCACCCTACCTCACACACACACACACACACACCCTGCTTTTAGCATAGTCGTTCTCCGGGATTTGTGGAGTATGCCAAATGTAGTGGATTGAACAGCCCCTAAAAGATATGTCCACGTCTCAATCCCTGGTGCCTGTGAGTGTGACCTTTGCAGGGCGTTGGCAGGTGTTATTAAAGCTAAAGATCTTGATACGAGGTTTTCCTGGATTTGGGCCCTAAATCCAATGACGGGTGTCCTTCTAAGAAAGGGAAAGAGAGAAGACACCCAGTCACACAGTAGGGAAGGCTATGTCAAGACAGAGGTGGAGACTGATGAGGTATGTACAAGTCAAGGGATGCTGGGCGTCACCAGCAGCCACCATCATTTAGGAGAGAGGCATGGACAGACTCTCCCACAGAGCTTCCAGGAGGGAACAACCCTGCCAACACCTTCATTTCAGGCTTCTGGCTTCCTGAACTGTGACAAAATACACTTCTGTTGTTTTGAGCCAGCCGGTTCACGGTATTTTGTTACAACAGCTGCAGGAAACTCATGCAGCTGGAGAGAAACAGATGCAGGAGGTGGGAAGATGGGAAAGGAATTCTGCTCCTCCCACCTCAAGGGGCAGCACCAAAAGGGATTTGGGGTTTTCTCACTGATGTAGACACTGAGGTTCTGAGTCAGGGGGCATCCAGTGGGGAAGCATTATTGTGCCCTCACCCAAGCATTTCATGAAGAAAAACCAGGTCAGGGGATACAAAACAAAACAAAAAACAGAAGGGAAAAAGAATAATAGACTGGGCAAAAAGAATGGCACCACATACAACAAAGGATCAGTATCCAGAATATATAAAGAACACCAACAAACGAAGAAGAAAAAGAAAACCCAATAGAACACATACACATACACACAATAGCTATGAATATGCATGTAAGAGAAAAGGAAATGTGAACAGCCAATAAACATGAAAAGATGCTCACCCTCACTAATTATCAGACATATGCTAATTAAAACCACCACGCAAATGCAGATTTAAACAATACACCCATCAGACTGACAAAAAGATACAAGTCTGATAAGATATCAAGTGTTAGCTAAGATAGAGGGAAATGAAAATGTCCACGCAGAGCTGGTGGGAACTGGTGCAATCTTGGGCAGCAATCTGACAGTATCTAGTAGGGCTGGAAATAGCCAAACAATCGCAGTTCTTGGTGTCGATCCTAGAGAAATTGCACATGGAAGGACAGACAGAGCTGACTGGGGGCAAAGAGTGAATGGCCATCAGTAGGAAATGGATAAATGAATTGTAGCTTCTTTATATGATGTCATACGGGATAAGCCTTAAAATGAATGAAGCACAGCCCTACAAAGCAACACGGATCCCTCTCAAAAACACAGCAAGTTACAAAATGATACACTTGGCACAAAAGCATTCAGATAAATGCATTAGCTCAAAAAACAATGCTCTGGGGGTTCATGGGTGAACTCAATCGGTTAGGCGTCTGACTCTTGATTTCAGCTCAGGTCATGATCTCAGGGTCGTGAGATCAAGCCCTGCATCTGTACTCAGTGCGGAGTCTGCTTGAGATTCTCTCCCTCTCCCTCTGCTCCTCCCCCCCACGTGCTCTCTCTCTCTCTCACAAATAAAATCTTTAAAAAAACAACACTCTGTATCATGCACAGATACACAGATGTAGTGCACATTGAAAAAAATACAGAAAGACTAAGTTGCACGATTTGTCTCTGGGAAGAAGGGAGTTTAATGGAATTCAGTGGAGAATAAGGTGCTATTCTCTTCTTCAAAAAAAGGTCACAAAGACATGGAAGAGAAAACAGGAAAGCATATAACTATCAAATGAGGGAAAACATCGTAACTTCCTGGAGAATAAGAGATAAAGTGTTCCAGAAGGCGGAGGACAGAGACTTCCACTTTGGGAAGGCGTCCCAGAGGAGGTGGGAGTGGAGCCTTGAAAGACGGAGGGGTGAGGGGCACCTGGGTGGCTCAGTCGTTAAGCATCTGCCTTGGGCTCAGGTCATGATCCCCGGGTCCTGGGATAGAGCCCCGCATCGGGCTCCCTGCTCCGTGGGAAGCCTGCTTCTCCCTCTCCCACTCCCCCTGCTTGTGTTCCTTCTCTTGCTGTGTCTCTCTCTGTCAGATAAATAAATAAAATTTTTAAAAAAAAAAGAAAGACGGAGGGGTGGAATTTGGAGATGGGTCTGAGAACCCCCTCCATAGCATACTAGGCCTGCTCTCTCAGGCACTCTGGGCCAGTCTCATTTGCCATGTTTCCTGAATAATGTCTTAAGTGCTCAGATTTCAATATAGAAAGTGAAATATCTACCTTCCAAGGCAAAGCTACCGAGGTGGTGGTGCCATGTACTGTGGACTGCCTGATCAGCACCCAGGGGCTAGAGGGCAGGAAACCCTTCCCAGACTCCCTTGCAGCTAGACTCTGTGTGTGACCTGTGTTCTACCAATCAGGCTTCAGTATGCATTGGCGGGGAGAGAGCCTGGGTGGGAGCGTCCGTTCACGGGGTGGGCTGTGCCAAAGAACTGTGGTTCTCAACCGCTCCACGGCATGTGGCAGAGGCAGCAGGTCCCTTGGTGGCCATTCCGGGGGTGGTTCGGGGACTCAGCTCCTACAAGTCCGCATAGAATCTTCCTACAGCACTTCTGGCACCTCCAAGAGGTACTAAACTCTCTCACAAATCCCCCTTCTGCTTGAGGTCGTGGATTCTGTTATTTGCAGCTAAGAACCCTGACCCACGCAAATTCACTGAATTTTTTTTTTTTTTTTTTTATCAAGCCTGTGGTCTTTGATGACATTTTTCTCATGAGCCGACGGCCCCTGAGCTAAGAGTTCTCACCGCTGGGATCAAACCACTTTTGATGAATAAAGGAGGGGGATTCAAGCATGTACGACCTACAGCGGGAAGAAAATTTAGGAACCATCCGAAACATGAACATTAGACCAAGGGTCTGGCCAACTTTTTTACTGTAAAGGACCAGACAGCAGATATTTGGGGCTCTGCAGGCCATACAGTTTCCATCACAATGACTTAACTCCAGTGTCACAGTCTGAAAGCAGCCTTGGACGGTATGTAAATGAGTGGGTGTAGCTGCTTTCTAATAAAACCTTATTTACAAAAAGAAGTGGCAGGCTGGATTTTGCCCATGGACCATAGTTTGCCAACCACCACCCACCAGAGGTTAAACATACAATAAACCAATCACCAAAGCCACCCCAACCTGTACAGAAGGTAGGACAATTCCGCCATACCGCGGGCATCCATGTCCCGTTCCCAGCTGAAGGAGCTGCACACATGATCTCGTGTCTCCATGGTTACACAGGGTTCCTCACCCCCCCATCCCCAACTTCCTCTTTCTCTTAAAATGTATAATCTGGAAATAGTCACAACTGGAGCCATAGTATCCACGTGTCCTTTCCATTTTTTTTAGAACAGCATAAATTACATTTTATTTGAGCAAATATTTAGGATTTTCTTTCAACTGGCCAAGATATATAGGATTTCCACTTCAGTCTTTAATTAAAACACAATTAAAATGCATGTGGAAACTGAAACTAATACAGACATTAGTGTTTATATTGTAAAATGCCTCGACGCAATTTAACATATGGTAATAATAACTACACCAATTTTGGCACTTACAGGAGAACTTCTGCCCCACAATCATGGAAATTGGGGACTGTCACACTACAATTTTGCCTGACCTCCCGAGTATAAGTAAGTGTGGTGCTGGACTCACCTGGGCCTCGGCCCAAATTCCATCTCTTCTGTTATCAAGGTGAGTGACCACGATTGTCCTTTGAGCCTTGGTTACCTAGGTTCAAAGTGAGACCTGTTCAGGGCAGATGGGACAAGGAGATAATCTACCTGTTAAACACAGTGTGGGGATCCCGGTGGGCGCTCAATAAAAGCTCAGTGCTGGGATGATGGTGACCATGATGACAGAAAAAAGCTTGTTTTGCAATGTCAGGGCGCCTGGGTGGCTCAGTAGGTTGAGCGTCCGACTCTTGGTTTCGGCTCAGGTCAAGATCTCAGGGTCATGAGATCCAGCCCCGCGTGGGCTCTGCGCTCAGCGAGGAGTCTGCTCATCCCTCCCCTTGCCTGCGCACTCTCTCCCTCTCGCTCTAAAATAAATAAAATCTTTAAAAAAAAAAAGTGTCAGTGATCACATAGCAACCTGGTGCTAGGAACCAGGCCCGCAGCATTTGGGGCCCTCAGCTCTGCACATTCACTGTGGGGCCGCTCTCCACCTTCCCGGGGCTAGCATCTCCCCATGACAACAGCTCGCCCAAAACTCCCATCCCCCCGGGGTCACAAAACACAAATGGATTCACCCAGGCACAAATCCTTAGTTCCGAGAGTGGGGTTCTGCTGCCCCATCTCACCTACACGGTGGGCAGGGGGCTCCCCCCCTGCGGTTAACCACCTGTGGGGTCACAGACAGCCACTTCATATCCCTGGACCAGGAAGTGTGGCCCGGTTAGCGCTTCCCAAACTTTGAGGTGCATGTGAATCAGCTGGAGAATCTCGTTAAAAGGCCGGTTGGCAGTCTTCGGTGGGTGGGAGGTAGGGCCCAATAATCTGCTTTGCTCACGCGTTCCCAGGTGACGCCCAGGTACCCTGAGAACACACTTTGGGGAGCACCGGCCTAGAAGATTTCTTGGTTGCCCCAGACCCAGCCTAGCATGCTTTGATTACAACACGAGGCAGGTCTGCCCACCATCCATTCACCTCCCCAGCCATGGGTTCTGGGGGTGAGGAGAAATCCCATAGTTCCAAAATCCATAGATCCCATAGATCCCATAGATCTGCGTGCACAGAGAGCGTGCACGCAGATCCCAAGGAACTCAAGAAAACCTTTTAGGGGCAAATCCCGTTGCTCCTTAGCGTGGAGGCTTCACCCCCATCCCCCTCTCCACGTAGACGCCAGGATTGATATCACGAGCACCAAGGAACTCCCACGTCTCTACAGATTTATAACAAAACTGTCTCAGCAGGAAAAATTATTCTGGATTCATGCCTCCTACCCTTACCTGACAGCTGGGAGCATTTTTCCTCAGCCCAAAAATGTTCCCCGGGCTTCCTGGGCCACCAGGCAAACACACCAGGCCCCGGATAGCTCCAGTAAAGGCCCCAGGTCTGCAGCTGGCCACCTGGAGGGCAAGCCTGGGCAGACAGAGTGGCCTGAGCTGACCGGCCAGGGCGGGCCCCGAAGTCCAGGTGTCGGGAGGCGGCTTTTCTGGGAAGCCTGTCCCTGCTGGTAACAGTTAACGACACGCCTTCCCATTCCAAAGTGGACATTCAAAACAAAACACCTGACCACACAGCTGTCCTGGGTTTTGGCGCATTCAGGAAGCATGCGTTCTGCAAGCCACCGCCCCCCCGCCACCGGCCCGGGGTGCCCCCCGCCCCGGCCCTGCCCCCTCGGAGGCGCTTCCTGCCATGTGGCCCGTGGGGTGCCGGGATTTGCCTGACTTTGCATGTCCTGCAGTCAGCAGCCCCTGGCTGTCACGCCAGCTCCGTGGTGGTTCCAACTTTCACTCCGCAGAATAAAGCCCACAGGGGAAATCCTGCCCGTCCTCAGGCCAAATCGCCCGTCTGAAGTCTCCTGTCCCCTGGACCTGACAGCAGTGCGGTGCTGGCTTCAGACAATGGCCCGCGTGCCCGCTGGTCTGACCCTCGTGCTGCCTCCAAGGTCAATGGGCCCCCTCTACCGCTCAGAACCTCCTCCAGAGGTGGAGGAGCCCCCCCCCTGCGCTCAGAGCCCCCTTCCTGGGCTTGGCTGCAGCACCCCCTGCCCGGGGCTCAGCCCGGCCCCTCCGCAGAGCAGACGCCCCGCTATCCATTGTGACATGCAGCTATTTAATGCAATAACATATTCACAACAGAAACCCTTCCACCTTAACCAGCTTTCAGCGTGAAGTTCAGAGGCACTGAGTACATTCACACCACATGATGTGCAACCGTCCCCACCGTCCGTCTCCAGAACCCTTGCATCTTCCCCGACTGAAACGCTGTTCCCATGGAACACTGACTCCCCATCGCTCCATCTCCCCCGCAAGCCCTGGAAACCACCATTCTACTTCCTGTCCCTGTGAACTTGACTACTCTGCGAACCTCACCGTAAGGCAATCATGTAACATTTGTCCCTCTCGGGGCTGGCTTATTGTACCTGGCATCATGTCTTCAAGGTTGCAACAACGTTCTAGCAGGTGTCAGAACTTCCTTTTTAAGGCTGAATCGTATCCCACTGGATACAGATACCCCAGTTTGTTTAGCCATTCATCCATCCAAGAACACCTGGGTCACTTCCACCCTTTGGCCGTTGTGAATAACACTGTTCTGAACATGCAGTGTGCCAAATAGCTGCTCAAGTCCCTGCCATGAACTCTTTTGGGTATATACCCCATGAATTACTTTTTTTAAAAAAGATGTTATTTATTTATTCTAGGGGGGAGGGGGAAAGGGAGAGGAAGACAGAATCTTCAAGCAGACTCCCCACTGAGCACAGAGCCCAATGTGCAGCTCGATCCCACGACCCATGAGACCATGACCTGAGCCGAAACTAAGAGTTGGACGCTCAACCGACTGAGCCACCCAGGGGTCCCTCCATGAATTACTTTTTAACTTGTTCTTGACATAGAATATTTGTCAGAAAATTGCTCACATAAGTGCAGAGCTCATGGAATTTCCACAGACTGAGCACACCCATGAAATCAGCACCCAGATGGAGAACCAGAACGCTCCCCACTCCCCAGAAGCCCCCTCATGTCTCCCCTCTCCCAAGGTCACTACCCTCCACCCAACCTGCATCACCAATATCCTGGCACCTAACAGCGTACATCAGCTTTGCCCATTTTTACACTTTACACAAGTGGAATCATGCAGCGTGCGTCTGGCTTCTTTTATTCAGCATTATGGTTTGTGAGGTTCGGCCACCTGCTGCGTGTCGCTGTGGGTCATTCACGCTCACTCTTCGTATGGCATTCCAACGTGTGCGATATCACAATTTATTTTTCTATTCTATTGCTGATGGGCAGGTACGGACTGTTACAGATAATGTTGCTATGAACATCCTAATACATGGCTCTCGGTAAGCCTATGGACGCTTTTCCAGTCAGTATATACCCATGAGTGGAACTGCTGGGTCAAAGGGTGTACACATCAGCTCTAGTAGATAAAGCCAGTCTTCCAAAGTGCTTGTACTACCAGTTTGTACTCCTGCCTGCAAAGCATTTCACCAATCCCTGATATTCTTTTTCATTTTAGCCCCTCTGGTGGGTACGCAGCGGGAGTGCCTTGTGGTTTTAATTTGCATTTCCCTGATGACTAATGAGGTTGAGCACCTTGTCACGTTTATTATTTCCTCTCATGTCTTAGAGACGGGTCACAAACCCCCAACAAGAAGGTGCAGCAGGGATGATCTCAGTGTCTTGCATGGCTGGGTCTTCCAGCCTCCTACGCAGCCAGGGTGCAGGATGAAATCCAAAGCTGAGCCGTGTTACAGGAGATGAGGCTAAGTTCTCTACTCACCTGGCCAGACCGTCATGGGCCCTGGGCTGCATTAGGCATGACTGGCCCCCCCTTCAGTAACTCTTTGCTCATAAGTGTCCCAAGGGCCCGGCCTTCAGCCAAGAGTGCCAGATGTCACTGGGCTGGCACTGGCTGATGCAAAAAGCCAACAAACACAAGTGTGCGATTCGTAGGAACAACAAGTCCCTCTCTGGAACACGCACCACAAATATGGAGAATTCTGCAATCAGGAAAGGGATGAAGCCGAATCCGTGTCTGGTCTTAAGAATCATGCCAACCAACTCCCTGAGCTAGAATCTGATCCCTTGGTCCTCCCATATTCAACTTAACTCCACCTAGCAAGTATTTATTGAGGTCCCTACTAGGAGCCACACACCACTGGGTTGATGATGCTAGAGTCGCAGACGCGCAAGATGGTCCTAGCCCTTGGGAGAGTTTATGATCTCCAAGAACATAACTAATAGAAAAGCAGAATGCAATAAATGTAGTCAGGTATGAATGTAATGCAGGCAAGACATCATGAATTTAATGGAGAGAAAATGCCTGGTTGTAGAGAACCAAGGAGACTTGATGGGGGAAGGAGGGCTTCAGATAGACTCTGAAAAACAGATAGGGCATCTCAAAAGTTGGAAACTGGTAGGGAAGGCCCCCCAGATGGGCAAAAGCATGAACTTAAAGACACAGGGAAGTACGTTAGTGGTGATTATTTCTAGGTAGAAAAGGAATACTCAGTTACTTTTTTTCTTTACATTTTTTCTACGTTAATGTTTTAAAATAACATTGATTAAAATTCAGGAAAGAAACAATTCAACTTTAGAAAATATGATACGGGGGCGCCTGGGTGGCTCAGTTGTTTAAGCGACTGCCTTCGGCTCAGGTCATGATCGTGGAGTCCCAGGATCAAGTCCCACATCGGGCTCCCTGCTCAGCGGGGGTCTGCTTCTCCCTCTGACTCTCCCCCCTCTCATGCTCTCCCTCTATCATTCTCTCTCTCAATAAATAAAAATAAATAAAAATAAATAAATAAAATAAATAATAATTTTAAAAAAGACAGAAAATATGATACGTGTGGGGCGCCTGGCCGGCTCAGTTGGGAGAGAGTATGACTCTTTATCTCGGGGTCATGAGTTTGAGCCCCACGCTGGGCGCAGAGCCTACTTAAAAAATATATGTACATGATAATTATTTTGCCTAATATATAGGCAAAGATTTTTTTTTTTTAATGGTAACTACTGGGCAAGAGTTTAAGGCATTCTCCTAGATTTCTGGTGGAAACATGATTGCTTTCATCTTTTTGGAGAGCAAAGTTAAATTTAAATATGCTTATTCTTTGACCCAGAAATTTCACCTCTAGGAATTTATGAATTTACACAAATATACATCTAGGAAGTTCATTGTAAAAATTTTTTAATAGGAAGGAAGGAGGGAGGGAGGGAGGGAAGGAAGAAGAAAAAGAAATAAAAACAGCTTAAGTTTCTAACATTACGGGCTTGGTTTTAAATAAATTATCCTATACTCATAAAGTAAGACTATATGAAACTATTGAAATGATGTTATAAAATATTTAATAACATGGAAAAACATACCCGATGAAGCACATAAAAAGCCTAGATTACAGAACAATATGGATAATTCTATCGCCCTTAAAGATTCATGCACATATAAAGGAAGAAAAAGAAATACCAGAAGAATGTATGCCAAAATGTTATTGGTGTTTTCTCTAGACGGATTTCAGATCATTTTTTCCTTTTGTATTTTTCTGTATTTTCTTAGATGTCTCAAAAAACACACATTGCTTTTGGAATCAGAAAGGAAACGAACATTAAGTGGTTAACACCGAGGGAAAAGCAAGAGAAAAACTGCCCATCAATCTCAACACCCTAACCTCCCCCACACCTCCATTCTCAGCAGCATCTCACTAAGCTCTCTGGCCCACAACCCAGTTAGGGATGGTGCTTGTTTTCTTCCTGTGCTGGTATGGCTGGAAACGCCCAGCAGCATCCTACGGCCTGCACCAGCCCAGGTCCTATAATGGAAGCATCCAGCTGTGCCTGGAGCCACATGGGCCTCAAGGATGAGGTTCCTGCTGGGTGCTGGGGCTCTCCCAGGGTCTCTCTGCTTCCACCTGCAGCAATGACTCTCCACACATCCCTCAAGACAGCTCCTCCTTCATCCCCCTTGGCTTGCGGTTCAGCTCACTGTGATGTGTAACTCTCAAGACTCCGCAGGTGCCTCCTGGGGCACCTGGCTGCATCCCTGGGGTGCTGCATGCCCAGGTAAGCCTCACCTTGCCCGTGTGTGATGCTAGTGAAACTAACAGAGACTAAATGACAGCTGTGGTGGATGCAGGTCACATGGCCAGGTGGCATCAACCTCACCTGTGAGCGTGGGAGTGGGAGGGACTATTTATCTGGCAAACTCAGAAGTCAACAAGGCCAGCTGACAATGAAGAAATGAGCAAAGGGTCTGCTTTAGAGTTGCAAAAAACAACACAAAGTCCTTGACTAAAATTCATTCGTTTTGTTCAAGAGAATCATCAGACCCTCATTTGGAACCTATTTATTCTCCGTTTACATTCAGTTTTCAATAGTTCACCTATGCCCTTTCTTGTGGAAATCAGAGTAAGGAGATTAGGAGCAGAAAATCAGAAGAGGCGAGCAAAAAGGCTTATACAGATGTTCAGTGTAGCTGTTTTTGTTATAGCAAAACACTGGGAAACCTAAGTACATCGGTGACTATACAAATAAATTCTGCTACCTACATTGAACAGCATAATAAGAGATTCATACATGCTGATTTAGAAAGACTGTCACAATATAGTAAGTGAGAAAATGTGCTTAATTGTGTGATGGTGTGCTTCGATTTGTATTTTATTTATTTATTTTTAAAGATTTTATTTATTTATTTGACAGAGAGAGACACAGCGAGAGAGGGAACACAAGCTGGGGGAGTGGGAGAGGGAGAAGCAGGCTTCCCGCCGAGCAGGGAGCCCGATGCGGGGGCTCGATCCCAGGACCCTGGGATCACGACCTGAGCTGAAGATGCTTAACGACTGAGCCACCCAGGCGCCCCTCGATTTGTACTTTAAAAAGCCCACAAGGATATGTATTCACATATGTCCTGGTACAAGCACCAAACATATCTGGAAGGATACAAAACACTGCCTTTTTCAGAGTGAATACGCATTTGGTGTGAGAGGGAGATACTTTTTATTATGATGTTTGAATTTTCTGCTTTTGAATTTTTACTTCTGTAGTGCTTGAAATGTTTTCCATGCTCATGGATTATGACTTCAATTAAAACAATGGTTTAAAAAAAGAAACAGGGGAGAGGGATAACTTTTGGATGTAGACCCAATGACAGCAGAAATAATTGATAACAGACAGCTTCGGAACAAGAGAGAAGATACAACAACATTTCAGTAAGTCAGTAATGCAAGAGAGAGACAGAATGAAGGTGAGAGAAAAATAGAAGTCTGGGACCTACAAGTCAAACAGATATGCAAGACCCACTGATCCGGGTGCCTGGGTGGCTCAGGTGGTTAAGCGACTGCCTTCAGCTCGGGTCATGATCCTGGAGTCCTGGGATCGAGTCCTGCATCGGGCTCCCTGCTCAGCAGGGAGTCTGCTTCTCCCTCTGACCCTCCTCCCTCTCATGCTCTCTGTCTCTCATTCTCTCTCTCTCAAATAAATAAATAAAATCTTTAAAAAAAAAAAAAGACCCACTGATCCCTGGTGATATTACTACAATATAGCATACTTTTAAATTATGTACTAATGATGCCTCTGAAACATCAAAATAAGATTAGATTGCCTTGAACAGTCTTTAAGCAGAAAAGTTTGAAACGCTAGACATTCCCACTTAAGTCAGAATTAAGATAAGCATACCTGCTGTCATCCTTACTACTTAAAGTTGTTCTGGAGGGTGTAGCCAATGCAACAAGACAAGAAAAGAGAATGAGCAGCAGAAACACTGGAAAGAGACAGAAGGCTCCACCAAGATGCTATGATGGTCTACCCATGAAACTCAGGAAGACAGTCCCATAGTTCAGTGAGCAGGCCAATTACTAAATAAATACATGAAAAGCAATTTCTTTTATATATGCTAAAAACAAACAATTAGAAAGTATAGTGGAAAATGCCACCTTGGCTGCAAACATCTCAAAATGCCCAAGTATAAACTTAAGAACCCTACATGAGAAAACCATGTGAAACAATATCTGACGGACACACTGAAGTTGCAAATGAGAAGATCCAATATTATAAAGATTCCAATTCCCTCTACATTCATCTAGAAATGTAGTGAAATTTCAATCAGAATCGCAGAGGATTTTTTTTTTTCCAAGTTGACCAAATCATTCTAAAGTTCATCTGGAAATAAAATGCAAGAGAACAGCCAAGAAATTTTGTAATCATGGGATTCATGCCCTAAAATAATTAATATATTAAAACAGTGTGGAACTGGCAACAGAAAAAAGATTCATATCATTGGAAAAAAAAAAAAAAAAAAAACACTCCAGAAACAAAACCAAAAATATGGAAGAATTAACACATGGTAAAGGGAGTGTTTTGAACCGGTAGGAAAAAGACAACATCAGGAAGATGTAAGATTGGATTCTCTAGCTCACATGAGTCATCAGATCATTTTAGGAAAGGATTTGAGATTTAAGTGTGGAAAATTAAGTATGAACGTGTTGGGATAAACAGAAATGTAGACAAATAGCTGTAACATCTCAGAGAAGCATGGGTCGCGAAGAATAACACCAAATGTAGACGTTTAAAAGAAAACATTTAGAAATGTCTCTACATGAAAACAAAATGCTTTTTTTTTTCTTTCACATCAACAAGCACTAAAAGCAAAACCGAGAGGCAAAGGGCAAACCAGGATAAAACTGTTTGCAGTCGATATGGCAAACAAGTTACATCCTTGATACACAAAGATTTCTTACAAATTAATAAAAAAAAAAATCAATTCCCCCAAGGAAAAAAATACACAAAGGTCATGAATAGGCAATTCCCAAAAGAAGGAACACAAATGGCCTACAGACATATATCAAAAAACGTTCAAAGAAATACACACTTTTCGGGGCGCCTGGGTGGCTCAGTTGGTTAAGCGACTGCCTCCGGCTCAGGTCATGATCCTGGAGTCCCGGGATCGAGTCCCACATCGGGCTCCCTGCTCGGCAGGGAGTCTGCTTCTCCCTCTGACCCTCCTCCCTCTCATGCTCTCTGTCTCTCATTCTCTCTCTCTCAAATAAATAAATAAAATCTTAAAAAAAAAAAAAAATACACACTTTTCAAACCTAGATGTTATTCCTTACCATTCAAGTTGGCAAAGATTTTTTTTTAATTTTTGTGTATTTATTTATTAAATTACATCCATTTATTTGTCAGAGAGAGAGAGAGAGAGCACAAGCACAAGCAGTGGGGAGTGGTGGTAGGCAGAGGGAGAAGCAGGCTCCCCAGCAAGCAAGGAGCCCGATGCGGGGCTCGATCCCAGGACCCTGGCATCACACCTGAGCCGAAGGCAGATGCTTAATGGACGGAGCCACCCAGGCGCCCCTCAAAATGGTATATGTTTGAATATGAAATCCTGTTTTTAGAAACTAGGTGCATATATGCATTCCTAAGTGACACACAAGGGCATATACCAAAATGTAAATATATATATATATATATATATACACACATATATATATATTTTGGCATATACATATGTATACATATATGCCAAAAGTTTCCCTGGATGGCAGGATTATGGACAATTCATGTTCTTTTAACTTGCCTACATTTTTAAAATGTTTTTTAATTAATATACCTCTGCAATAAGAAAAAGCATTTTTAAACAGTCATTTGCAGGGGCTCCTGGGTGGCTCAGTCGGTTGAGCGTCCGACTCTTGGTTTCGGCCCAGGTCACGGTCTTATGGGTCATGGGAATGAGTCCCACGTTGGGCTCCGTGCTCAGCGGGGAGTCTGCTTGAAGAGTCTCTCTCCCTCTCTGCCCCTCCCACTTGTGCTCTCTCTCTCAAATAAATAATAATCTTAAAAAAGTTAAAAAGTAAAAAGCCATTGGCCAAAGAAAGCACGAGTCCACCCACATTCACAGCAGCATTGTTCACACTAGCCCAAAGGCAGAAATAACGCAAGTGTCCACCAACGGATGGACACACACAATCGATGATTCAGTTGTTCAAGTTTGGTGGAGGAGCCTCAGTTTTCTAGAAAAGTCACTTAGGAAAAACAGCTCACTCTCTGGTAATATGGAATGCATGAGGTGTTCTCGTAGACGGTGAGACAACCAACACTCCAGAGACCTTTCTCCTCCGCCTGGCACCTAGTGCCCTTCCCAAGCGGGCCCTTTTTTCAGCCCATCTCCCTCCAGTCAGCGCCGTCCACTGGGCTTGGGGCCCAGGGGGTCCCACAGCAGAATGGTGGGGGACAGCAGGGTCCCGCCATCCCTGGCCACCCCCTCCCTCCCAGCAGCAGCCTCAGGATGGGCAGGCGCCCGAGTGTGGCCGAGCCTCCGCCAGCCCCACCAGCCTCCCTGCCCCCCTTCTCTTGGCTCCCAGTCCCAAAGGAGCATTTGACTTTCTTCTGATTCTCCCCTCTTCCCACAACAAAAAGCTGAACATTCCCCAGGCGCTTGGCCTGGTTTCTGTACTGGAGCAGAGATGGCCGGGGAAGGCAGGCTGCAAGAAGCCAGCCCCAGTCTGTGCTCACGCGCCCGCCGGTCAACAAATCGGCATCGATGAGCCCGTTTTTCTGCTCATCCGTGGCCAGAGATATCAAAGGACTTTCTTGCTCAGTATCACAGATGAACTCCCTGACTGCTGGGGAGAATGAGAGAAATCAAGTCAGCCTAGGGCACCGGCCCCAGGCTCCCACCAAAAGATGACCCATTGTCCAAGGCTGGGAGGAAGCAGGTGTTCACGGCATCCTCTGCTCACAACCGTGGCCTGTCCGGCGGCCTCAGTATGTCCCCCGTGTCCTCAAATGCCCATCTCCCCCTTCGGGGCCTCAAAAGGATGGGCAGGCACGTGTGCCTCGGGATTTCTCAGCACAGAAGAGACTAGTGTTAATTTTGCTCAGTAACTGCGGTGCTGTGTCCAGATAGCTTTGTCAGTGCAAAAAAAAAAAAAAAAAAAAAACCTTTGGCCGCTCTAACAAGTGCTCGCCTGAAACAGCAGGAGGCTGGCTGGCGGCGGGAGCCAGGTTAGAGAAGGGAGAGGGAACCCCCCATCCTCCAGAAAAAGCCGATCCCAGGCAAGGGGCTGCAGCTATGAACACAAGCCTCATCTCCAGGGCGGTGATGTTCGGGGTGAGCAGAGAGAGAAGGCCTCAGGGTGGCTGGGGCACCCGGACTTAGGGGGCCCGTGCAGGCAGGGAGGTGGAAGGACTGGGGTTCTCGGGAGGGGAGGCAATCACCCCTTAGGGTCGGCCAGTAGTGACAGACCCACCAGGGACCTGTAAGGGGGCACGTCTGAGAAAGAAACTTTCATCACAGCATGTGGCCTGCCCAGGAAATGATCATCACCCAGAGCACAGCTCCGACGTGTGCATCAAGGTATGAAAAGTAAAAATTGTCAAGTAAACCCAAATAGGTACATTGACTTAATGATAAAGCAGCGCAAATCAGGCTCCTCCTGCCTGGTTTTCTCAGACGTCCAGAATGGAGGAGAGCCTCTCCCCGGGGCTGGGAGCACTCACTGCACACCCATCACCGCCCAAGGTCCAGGCGTGGGGGCTGCGGAGAAATTAATCAGTAAACCCAACCATGTAAATTGTGCGGGCTCATCACGCTTTGCAGGGTGGACAGGTGCGAGCGAGGTGCTGGTGATGGCTGGCCACAAGGGACCCAGAGAGAGGCTGTTTCTCTGGATTTGAAGTCATCCAGACTCTTGATACTGGAAGGAGAAGAACAGATTTTCAACCCCGAGGTCTTCCACGCGTGCTTCTAGCCAGCTCAGAAATAGTTACCGTGACTCAGCCAAGCTGCCAGCCCCGTCTGAAAACCCAAAACCTGCAAAGAAGATAATTGAAGCAGAAAAATCCTCCATCTGGGACAACTGAACGCATGCCAGGCCTCCGGGTCTGCCCTGAGGTCTCAGTCCTCAAATGCACAACCCACCCGGGAGTGGGGTCTCGGGCCGACTCGGAGCTGACCCGCCCATCTGTCTGAGCCTCGGTGGCTGGGGTTCTAGGAGTTCTGGAGAACCATACAGCCCCTCAGCTGGAAGGGACCTCACAGGACTTCTGAGGCCAAGCCCTTGTTTCTTAAAAAGACACTGAGGCCCTGAGAAGAGAGAGACTGGCTCGACCTCACCCAGCCAGCCGGTGGTAAAGCCAGGCCCAGGACCCAGAGCTCCTGACCCCAGCTCCAGAGAGATCCCTCCAAACCTCAAGAGCGGGACGACAGGAAATTTCAATTCTTAGAACAGGTGGCCCAAGACCCTTGAGGAAGACCTGCAGATGGACCCACACCGGGGCACCCACAGGGTCCCCCAAAAAGGCCTCCTGCCTGTCCCCAGGGGGCCTGCCTGTTCACCACCAACACTGGGCTGGTGGGACTGGGGTTCTGGCCATGATGAGGCCCTCAGCTCTGGACACGATGGCCCTGTTCTCTAGGAAAGTCACTGAAAGCCATGCGGCAGCCTCCGGGGAGGAGGGGACAGCAGTAGGGAGCACGGGACGGAGTGGGTGTTTTTGCATCTGCTCCTGAGTAGATTGTGAGCTCCCTGAGGGGCAGGATGCCCAAGGGGCCACCTTAATACCCTGGGAGCTCAGGCACCCCTAAACCTTGATCCCCACCCCCCAGGCCTGAACCTTAGCCTCGAGAGGAGTGGCTCAGATGTGGTGCACTCTCCCTGGACTGCAGGACCAGGTTCGAGGGTCCAGTGGCCACAGCATGGGAGCACTCAGGAGCACTGGCCTCTGACCCCTCTTGTCCTGGGCTCTACAAGGTCATAGTCCTCCAAAGGCCACCTCTGGCCTCATGTGGACCTTTTCTTCAGCCTCCACCAAGGAAATACACAGAAGGTAGAGATATCATCAGATGGTGAATTCATCTGAAGGCTATGGGATCCCGGCCCCCAAAAAAGGGGACTCTGAGGGGACACCAAAGGCACATGGGCGTCCTTCTTCTTTCGGCCCCACGCCTCTCAAATGTGGGAGGTGGTCTACTTCAGATGCCTCCCCCTCCACCAACTGCTGTCTCCCTGCCTCAGTCTCCCCTCTTAGCGCCACTGTCCACTTGGCGACTGTGGTGATCCACAGCACAGTCCAGTCATTCCTGCCTCGTCTGTCCTGTCTTCCTCCTGCTGGCATCACAGGATCCAAATGCTGGACACAACCAACAGGGGCTTGTGGAGTGGCCTCTGCCCCCCCCGCCCTCATCTCTCGCCCCTCACGCACAGACTCCAAACACCCAGCCATCTGCCACCTCTGGGCCCCGTGCCTGTGACCCTTCCTTCCCAAAATGTTCCTGATCCCAACCTGCCCAGCCAACTCCCACCCGCCCTTAGAATGTGGTCAGTAAAACAAGGCTCCAGAGCAAACAGTCTGGGCTTGAATCCCAAGTCCCACACGGACAAACTCACTGTGTGACCTTGGTCAAGCTGTTTAACCTTTATGAGCCTATTTTTCTCACCTCTAAAATGAGAATAATAACTTGACTTCATGGGGCCATGGGGAGAAGTCAATAAGACAGCACATCAAAGGGTTTGTCACAGGACCCCGCACACAGAAGGTACTTGATGAATGCCAGTCACAATGATGGTGACCAGGAGAGTGATGGTGATGGTGGTGATGGTGATGATGGTGATGGTGATGATGATGGTGATGATGAGGACAGTGGTGACTGGTGGTGAAGATGGTGATGGTGGGAGCAGAGATAACAGTGATGATGATGACAGTGAGTGTGATGATGGTGATGGTGGTGATGGTGGTGAAGGTGATGAAGACAGTGGTGATCATGGTGGTGATCATGGTGATGATCATGATGGTGATGGTGGTGATGACGGTGATGGTGATGACGGTGATGGTGGTGATGATGATGGTGGTGATGAAGATGAAGACAGTGGTATCACAGTGGTGATGATGATGATGATGGGAGCAGAGATGACAATGATGATGGTGATGATGATGACAGCAAGTGTGATGATGGTGATGACAATGGTGACAAGAGCAGTGATAATGAAGGTGGTAGTGGTGATTTGTTTGATGATTTCACTTCCTCCGGGAGGCCTTCCCTGATCTTGCCCCACAACTGGCCCAGGTGCCTCCTCTTCCTACTTCCACAGTGCTGGTTCTGACCCCTACTGCAGCACCTACTGCCCTGGATTGTAATTGCTGGTGTGTGTTCCCCTCTGACCCTCGTGGTGGACTCCACTTTATTTCCATCACTTAGTACAGAAACTTAGCATGAGAAAGATGCTTAAGAAATAGTAACTGAAGGATTTTAATATTTGTTGGTCTTTATTTATAAAGATACCATGACAACTTATCTCCCTACACCTACTTCCACTTGCTACCATTAAAAGAAAAAATAGCCCTCATAAAAAGAATGGAGAAAACAGTGACTTTAAAAATAGGGTCAAGGGGACAAGTGGGGTGCTACCTGGTTTTTACTGCATGGCTTTCACATTTATCAGCAGAAATGCATCTCACTTGGGCTCTACCACTAACTATAAGAAGCCACCTGGAAGACTCTTGCAGAGTGCCCCAACTTGGAAATCTCATGTTTAGTAACACTGAGAGCCAGGGAGAGAGTGGTCAGAAAAGGTGACAATTCTCCCCATGTGCACTGCTGTCCCCCCACTAGAATGTAAGCTCTGAGAATGGGGACTTTGGTTTGGTTTCACTGCGGAACACAGAGTGGACACTCAGGACCTATTTGTTGATTGGCTGAATGAAAACAGCCATGATGGCAGCTCCCATCTGAGTACCCAACTCTGTGTGGGTGGTGGGCAAAGTCCTTTCTCATGTGTCACTGAGGTCAGCACTTTGGTTATTTCTGTTTCACAGATGAAGGCACAGAGGCTCAGAGAGGCTGAGGCAGGGACTGTGAGCGATCCTGTGGACCTCACTCCATAGATGCAGACAGAGAAGCGTCACAGAAGAGAATCTAATTGTCCTTGTTCCCAGTACCCTTCCTTTTAGCTATGGGGGCTCATGGCCATCCGGCTAAAGACCATACTCCCCAGGGATGCCTTGCATCTAGGTGTGGTCACGTGATGAAGTCTGAGGTAATGGGATACGACCAGAAGTGATATATGCACCTCCCTCATCACTTCCTTAAAGAAATTGCTCTCTCTCCCCTCTTCGGGCAGGTTGGAACAAAGATAGGGTGCTGGGGGACCAGCTTCCACCATGAAGATGAAGACAACACCCATGGGGTGGTGGAGCAACAAGACAGAGGGCTGGGTCCTGTCCTGCTGGGTGACGTCATGGAGAGAGCTGCCCACCTCCCAGCTATTAAGTGAAAAAGAAATAAACATCCACTTTGTCTGAGCCAGTGTGTTCTGAGGCCTCTGTGTTCCAGAAGCCAAGCCTACTGCTAACTAGGGATTCCCTGCCCAAGACCCACAGCTCATTTCATTTGTTTGTTTCCGTAGCATCCTGGTACAAGGGAGTGGAGCTGCTGGTTTCACACTTGTTGCTTTAAGGATCAGAAGGAAGTGCGAAAGCTGCAAAAAAACAAAATCAAAGCTAAGAAGCCCCTTGGAAGGCGTGGAATGAGCTGTGACATGGCCAGAGGTCTCCTCCCACCAAAGCACCATAGCGTGGCAGGATGGATGAGCCAACGCGTGAGGGGTCCTGCTCCCCAGATGGAAATCTCCTGGACAAGCCACTCTCCATACTCCCTCAAGGGCCACGGTGTGACAGCAACTTATGAAAACAACACCCCAGTGGCTGTTTCTACACTGGAATGATGACAGTTTGTGGCATCTGGGTTTTCCTCTCACAAGATGACTAGACAAAACAGCTTTTTATTCATACTCACATCATTCTGTGCCTTTGTGAGAATTTTCTCTTGCTATTCCCAGCATGTTCGTGGCAGCTACCAGGACATCTTATCTCATGCAAAACACGTGCTCCTGGGAAGTTAACAACTCGGCGTTTCCACAAAACCTTGTCCTTTTAAAAATGTTATGTGGTGAGCTTTTCCATTGAAAGAAGTGCTATTACACATCCATACATAAAAGTGGATCATCACCCTCACTGGAGATTCTTTTTAAACCTGGATCCCATACGCTTACCCAGTCTAGCAGCTGTTCATCAGCCACACTGCAGATCCTTGAGGTGCCTCTCAAAGACTGGGGACCAGAAGCAAACGCAACGTTCAAAACAAGGGTGTCTCTCCCCAAGCGAGCAAGGGCTCTCAGTCCTGTGGCAAATGAGAGTCTCCATGTGCCAGGTAATGGAAAACTCAAGTCCAAATGGCTTAAGAGATTTTTGTGGGTTTGGGTAACTGACAGGTCTGGAGGTAGAGCTGGTTTCATTCAGGGATGTCATCAAGGATTTGGCTTCTACCTGTCCTCTAGGCCTTTGTGGTATCAGTATCAACCTAGGGTGGGTGTCCTCATGGGGGCAAAATGGATACAGCAGTTCCAGGCTTTGTACCCACATGCCACACCATCTAAGGTAAGAGAGAAAGGGGCACCTGGGTAGCTCAGTCGGTTGAGCATCCAACTCTTGGTTTCAGCTCCGGTCATCATCTAAGAGTTGTGGGGTCGAGCCCCACATCAGGCTCCATGCTTGGCACAGAGTCTGCTTAGGATTCTCTCCCTCTCCCTCCTCTTCCTCCCCTCTCTCTCTAAAATAAATAAATAAAATCTTAAAAAAAAAAAAGAAAGAAAGAAAGAAAAAGAAAGGGCTGGCTTCCAGAATCTCCCCTGGAAGAGTTAGGGACCTTATTACAAAAGCCTCCAGCCAATGTGCTCTTATGAGTCTAGACCAAACTGGGTCACACGTCCATTCCTGAACCAACTCCTATAGCCAGAGAAATGCTGTGTGTTGACCAACAACATGGCAAGGAAGATGGAGTCATCCTGATCGGATTAGACAAATCACAGACAATTCCTGCCCCCCCCCCCCCCCCCCCCCCCCCCACCCCCCGGACCACATGGCTATACACAGAGGAGAAAGGACGGAACAGGTGCTGGGCAGATGATCAGTGACCGAAGATTACACTAACTTCCTTTGGCAGCCACATCCCATATTTGACACACATAAATCCTCCCTTCAACTAAAATCCTTAAGTCTGTTCAATCATAGGAGGACCCATCACACGGTGATGGTGCCATTCACTTTTTGGACCCGTGGCAAAGACTTCAGATTTCTTTCAAACGTTCTTCCTCTGTTTGGGCTGACTCAGTGAATTTCCTCACCCGAACAGAAGACAAAAAACCTCTTACGACCAATCTCTAATCGTTGCACCTGCCAGCATCATTTACACTGTCTGTTCTCGCCATGAAACCTCAGCCAAGTGAGTGCTAGCTACAGGGGCTCTGTGGCTCTCTGCTGCTCTAGGAAGTGCTGCAGGTTCCCTGCCCATTCAAAACAGCGAGCAAAGGGCTGTTGTTTCTAAGAAAAACGAACTGGAAAGACAGCACAAGTAAGTCACTAAATTTATAAAAGTGACGTCCACTGAGATGTGGAAGAGGTATCGGGAACAAATTGGGCAGAAGTTGTCAAAAAAGAAAAGGGTACTGAACTCCAATAACTTCACTAGCTTCTTTGGAGAATCACTTCACTTTAATGAAACCGGAGACCAGAGACCATGCATCACAGGCAGGGTTTATGCAAGAAAGAACACAGAACCCAACCAGCAGACCCAGACTCAAAGAAAATGCCTTGGCCCTGCATCAAAAGCTTGGCAAATGGATGTACATTTATATGTCTTAAAGTCAAATATTTAAGTGTTTATCTGACTTATTTGATTATTCAGCCAACTACTGCCTTCAGCCAGGAAACATTAAAAGGCTTCCCCCATGGCTATCCCACCCCACACACACCCAGCTTCCTGCCATTCAGAACTCTACCGGCCGGCCATCAATCTCTTCCTCAAAAGAGTAAGAATGTGGAGAAGGGCCTGAGCCTAGAACTCAATGTGCCAACAGGTCTGCTTTCTTGTTGATGCCGATGATGGGAGGAGGTACTTTATGACAGTGGGTGTAGTTGGGGGGACTGGCTGGGATGGTAGTCAAGTCTCCACGTGAGGAAAACTTGAGTGTTGGCAGTAAGAATAGAAAGGAACAGGTGTGAATGGGGCATTACAAAGGGAGGATCAACAAGACTGGGTGATCAGTTGACAAGTCAAAGAAGACCAAGATGGAGCTCCTGGGTGACTCTCGTTGGCCTGCATAGAGGAAGTACATTTTGGTTTATAGGTGAGATTTCAAATGTTCTAAGTTTGAGATGATGATATTTGATGTTTCAAGAAAGACTAGAATGTGGATAGATAATTTGGGAGCCATTTACATCTCAACTCTAAGAATAAACAGAGTCATTGAGACAAGATGTCTAGAAGGTTAAGTGGACCGCAAGGCTTACCTCAGAATGCACCCACATCTCAGGAGCTGGAGGAGGGCAAGCCAAGGAGGGAGAGAGACAAGGCCTGAGCAGAGACGTGGGGACAGACCGTGGCCATGAAGCCCAGGGTGAAGACAGTTCAGTGGGGAAAGATAGGTCCATGTAGGTAAATGCTTCAAAGAGGTCACCACGCTCTCCCCTTGGGGATCTGCCATGCCCAAGACGGACAACCCGCCATCCTCAGGCAGGGCTCCTCTCCCACAGCATGGTGACAGAGGAGGCCCTTCTGTCAGGACCTCAGTTCCGCGATGCACAAAGGACCCTGGGAGCCATTTCAGGCCCTGCTTCCTGCTGTGGGCTCCTCTCCCAGGGCCCAAGGCTGGTGTGTGGAGGGGAGAAGTGGGGGAGCTAAAGGACCACAGAAGTCACCAGGAACCTCCCTAGATAGGCAGCTCCTTTCCAGAGGATGTATCCCAGACTCCTAAGTCAGTTTCTACGTAGCCCAAAGAGTGGGTTCAAAGTCAAACAGAAGGAGGGAAGGAGGGTTGGAAGGGCAAAAGACCAAATAGCATGTGGAGTGTTGACAAGGAGACCTTAGCCATCATCTGGGAATGGGAACACATGAGCTGAGCAATGACAATAAAACCTGTTATGGAAAACATCTTCCTTGGGATGACCTTCATGCTCACAGCATGGAGCCCAGGGCCCCAGAAGCCTCCACAGACACTGATGACCAGCAGACCATAACTAAGCGTCAGCCCTGCCGCACCCACTCAGACAGATTCTTGGCTCTCTGGGATGACTGAGGTCTGGATCTCTTGTCTGGGAGCCAACCAAAGGGCGGTTTACACATCATCTCTTCTGTCTTCACTTCTCCCCAGTGACCTCTTCACCATCTTGCCAATCTTCCTGAATAGTTTACTAGCAGTTAAAGGTCATCCTCCCAACCTCTCCCCACTTTGTTTCTACCGGATATATCAGGTCAGTGATGATGGTGATGACGATGATGGTGATGATGATGATGATGATGGTGGTGATGATGGTGATGATGATGGTGGTGATGATAATGATGATGGTGATGGTGGTGATGATGGTGATGATGATGGTGATGGCACAGCACCCTAAAAATCAAGTATTTCATCTCCGTCTTCGCTCATTTGGTCTTCACAACTACCCTGGGGGACAGGTGGGAATCACTGCCTCTATTTTGCAGGTGAGGACACTGAGGCTTGCAAAGGTGAAGCAACTTCCTCAAAGTGCTAAAATGAGTTGACGGTACTGCCTGCCTCGGAAACCTGGCATTTTTCCCTCCCAACCCAGTGCCCCACCTCCAATATCCTGTTGCCTCTGGATGCCCTCCGTTTCACCTCTACTGCATCCAACCTTATGTTCTCCTGGGTCTGTTCCTCAAACAACGGGTAGCCCCAAACCCTGTCCCTCTTCCTGGCCAAAACCCACAATCATTTCTTCCACTTCTTCTTTTTCTTTTTTTTTTTAATTTCCATTTCCAACAGGACAGTTGGGGCTAGTTGCCCACGTTTTGGAGACAGTTTATCTCCAGCTGTTATCAGTTCTTTCCTCTGCCTCTTCCTTTGTTAATTCCAAGATGCTGCAAACAGGAAAGACAACGATAACATGGCCAGATCCCACGTTCACCCAACTGTGTGACCATTACCTGCTGCAGAACAGGGCAGGGTGCTACTCCAGGAAAGAGGGGGGGAAGCAGCAGTGTGGCTGGCTCAGCTTCAAAAATGCATGCCCTGCCCTCTGACTTCTATGCAAGGTGAGCAAGACGCTGGGACCCACGACACAAAGCTCGGAGTTGAGGCACTATGAATCGTCACCATTTAAGAATGTGATGATGGTCTACACTGGATTTCCTAGAGTGGGTACCGGGGAGCTCCCCCAGCAAGAAAGCTCCTCTGACAGCATGAAGCCAGGACACCCTGGGTGGTGGGAGGTGGCTGATAAAGTCACACAGGAGGTGAAAATAATTGATCGTCAAAATATGTCAATCACCAATAACAGCACAAAATGCCTATTTCTGTGTATTCGTTTCAGACTCCATGTGTTAGGCACGCTGGAGGCTGAGAAGTAGATGGGAAACCTGACCCACAGAAAGTAGGTAACTTGCCCAAGGTCATACCCACCATAACTGGTGGAGCTGGGATTTGAACTCAGATAGCCTGGCTCCAGAGTTCATACCCTTAGTCAAACCAACTAGGCCTGACCACAACACAGCGAAGCTGACTCTTTCACAAGCCAGAGCATTCCACGTCCACACGCACACGTGCCTTTGAGTAAGATGCTGGCATGGTGGGGAAGGCAGGGTGAGCACGTGTCCTAAGGACCTGCCCTCAGGAGCTTCTGAATATCCCAGGGGGTGGCAGCTTCTCGACCCTGGGATCTGGACACGACTTCAAGCCCCAAACCTTGGGTGTCAAGTCTGGTGAACAGGCTCAGGGATCAAGCCTGGGCAATGCTGTTGTTGGATAAAAACAAACTGGGGCTGCAAAGCAACAGAACCGGCTTCCCCCGTGGGGCTGGTAAAAGGGCTGCCCAGGATAGTGGAAGTGTTGCTCCTCCCAAGGTGGCTACTAACGTGGACAGGACACTCATCTGGGCCTGTCAACCCGGGTCTGTTTGGTGAAAAACAAGAAAGTCGGCTCCATCCTTTAGAGTCACACCTCCGAAGCCAAGGAGTCATGAACTTGGGAGTTGTTTTTCCAGCGGTGGAGACGAATTTCCACTGATGTGCACACCCGCTCACCCGCTCCTCGGCTCTGCTTCGTAAGGAATGACACACATTTTCGAGAAGGCTGGCCAGGTGAGGAGTTCAGCCCAAGGCCGTGCGCAGAGAGACGCTCGCTGACCCTGGATGAGCATGAGTCACAGCACTGAGCTCCAACCAGCTCGAGCTGGCCGAGTCCCATCCCTAATCCGTCTGAAAAATGCAATCGCTGAATTTACACGCCGCCATCCTCGTCAACCTGTTTCCTTCCTGCATCGGTTGGGTTTCAGTGCCATGAGCGGCCGGCACCACGGACTTCTCTTGGATGCCCCCTCCATTGCCTGAGCAGTGCCTCTGGCCCTTGGTGCCAACAGACCAATCCCCTGGAGTCCTCATTCAACATATCCACCAATCCCTGGGCCTCCTGGGCTGGTCACTGTCCCCAGAGAGCTCAGGGCGCTGTGATACTGGTAACAAGAATCACGCATCTTTCAGGCTCCATTTCCAAACGGCTTCCCTCTTTCCTTGCAAGACCGCTGAAAATGGTACGGAACCAGCTCCGGGAAACTCCTAGAGAGGGGGCACCAAACCCCCCGCACCCAGGAGAGCCGGGAACCCCAAAAGGCAGCCACACCAAAGAGAAGGCCACAGCCACGTTTACGGGAAACACTTTCCAAGCACCTACTATGTGCCAGGCGCCAACCAGGCCGGATGCTGCCATCTGCGTCCCCAGAAGACACAAGTGGGATCAACAGGTGCAACTTCCAGAATCCTTCTCCAAGGACTGACCTTGCAAGAGAGTGAGCACCTGCCACCAGAGGGGACAGAGCAGAGGCTCAGTGTTCTTTGCCGGGGTTAAGTGTAAAGGGGATTCCTCCACTGGGCAGGGGATCAGATGCTGGATGATCTCTAAGGTCCTCTCAATCCCTTACATTCAATAAGTCTATAAAAATCCAACGCAAAGACATGCACGCGCACACCCCCAGCCTACCCCGGACACTAAAGCACCTTTCTTGCAGAGACTGAGACTTTGACCCCGGGCTACTGCAGGGATGGAGCTGCCCCCCAAATTCACGCCCTGACCTGATGAACTCTCCGGGCAGGAGGTGACTGAGAACGGTCATAGGGACTTGCTTGAGTTCAAGTTCTTCCCAAACGACTCACTGTCGGGCTCCGGCCACCACCCCATGGGCAGCTTCGCCTTCTTCCAGCCCTGCTCTCTGTACACAGGAGGCAGGTGTCTGGGGGCCCAGGTGGGAGACCCGCCGCCGCCACCTCCGAGCCGTTGCTGGCCAAGCCAGGGGCCCCCGTGGGCACTGCCTCCTCCTCGCAGGGCCTCCGCTGTGCAAAGCGTGCAAAGCGTGCAGCCAGCCTGCTTTCAATATCCGCTCGTCCCTCGCTGGCCTACCAGCCAGACGGTCCCCCCCCCCCTTTTCTCTTTGAAGAAAAGTGATTTAATTTCATGAGACTTTGGGGTAATCATGTTATGATCTTCAACATTAACCAGAACCAACTCCCTGCTACAGCAGGGTGGGGAAGGAAAGGGGAAGAAAAAAGTAAACAGTCCCATTCGGGATTGCCAGAAATGAGGCCGGGGGGGGGGGGGGGGATCACAGCAGCTGCTTTGCTGGTTCCCCTGTTGAGGACGGGCCTCTGCCAGAAACGGGGGCCTCGGTGCCAAGGTTTCTGGAAACAAGGAAGTTGGGCTTGGCAGGGCCTCTATTTCTACAGGTTAATCAGCTCAATTCAGGGGAGGGGAGAGATATTGGTTTTCATTCCCCAGCCTCCCTCTTATTCCCACCCCACCCCCACCTCCACTCACTTCCCTAGCACCCTGCACCCCCCCCACCCCCAGCTGAGATGACCTGACATCCTCCTGGGCCTGAGCTCAGGGCCTCCCTGCCTCCTCTCCAAGGCAAGGATGCAGAGCTGCTCTAGAGACCAGGGTTCCCCGAAGGGCTTCGCTTCCATGCCCCCTGCCCACCTATCAAGGCTTTTCGGACCACAAAATGAGGCTTGGTGAGAAGGTCGGGTTGAGAGAAGGCAAGGAGAAGTCAGGAGGATGGGTGGGGGGGCTTCCAAAAAGAAAAGGAATAATTCAGGGCACAACCCCAGAACAGTGCATCTAAGGGTTAGCTGGAGCCAGCGAGGAATTCTCATGAACAATGGTCCTTCTTGGCAGACAGTCCAAGGGTGTGGTGCTAGCTTGAAAAAACAGCAAATAACCCAGGCTCCAGGGCCACCGGGGAGGGGGCTGGTGTGAAGCTGCAAAGCTGGGGCCAGGGCCTTCATGCAGACACCCAAGAAATGGTGGGGTCGCACAGGAAGGCAGTCCCGTTGGGGCTCTGGCCGGAGAAACCCGGGCAGACCTGTGCTCTGTCTCCTGGCCCTGGCTTCCCTCCCATCTCTGGGGGTTGCCTGTCTGCTCAGACCCCACAAAGGACGCTGCGGTTTCTCCAGCCCTGCTTCCTCCCCAGGGATGCTAAAACTCCAGCACCTGCTAGGGGCTGTGGCACGCAGGGACCACCCTGGCACCTAAGGTGCCCGCTCAGCCCCCAGCGTCCATTCGGGTTTCGAGCCGGGACGCGGAGCATCTGAAGAATCCTGGAGGGACAAGACCCCGGACGTGACTCTGAGACATATGTTTGTGGTTTAAGTCCCTTTTCTAGGGTGTAGGGAAAAGAAGTGAAATCGGCCACCGAGCTGCGACAGCCACATCGCCCCGCCCCCCAGGCCTCCAATCCAGGCTGCTGGCTGAGGCGCATGCGCGTGGGCTTTCCTTCCGCGGGGCAGGCAGGTGGGCACCGTGCGCCCCCACCCCACCCCACCCCACGCGCCCCCGGACCCAGGGTCCGGTGCAAGCCAAGTGCGTTGGCCTCCGTGGGCCACGACCGTGCCGGATGGAGAAACTATAATGCATTTTAATAACATTTTTGTCTTTGCGAATTTTTGGTCTTTTGTTTGCTTTTCAACTTCATATAAAAAAAATTTAATTTAAGATAAAGGTCAAACAGAGTGGAACGGAGGGATTATAAAGTCTAATTACCGAGAATGTGAAGAGGTATCATTATACCAGAAAAGTGATCAAAACGGGCTTAGAGCAAGCCTTCGACCATGTCAGGAGCTTAATGTGGCGGTTCCAGAGACTGCCCTTTAAATGCTCCAGAAATACTGAAGAAAATCACTACGTCCAGGGGTATCGGCGTTCAACCTGTGTTACATCAAAATTAGATCTGTATCCCGGGAGAGAGCAGACTCCTTCAGGCAGCCCATGGGGGTGAACAGAACCTGGGTTCTTGAGCCCCATGGCCTTAGAGGCTTGTGGCTATTCTCTCAATACCGAAAGTTCCAAGAGTCTGGAGGAACCAAGGTCTGTGGGGAAGGGGACAGCTAGGGACCGGGGAAGGGCTTTTGGGAGACACCGTGGAGGTCACCTGGGGCAGGAACATTCTGGAACAGAGGAGTCCAGAAGTCTTGGGAAGCTCCAGTTGGGGGTCTAGCCGCCATGAATTGATACATAAAGCACGTGTCTCTTAAAAGCAAGCTGCAGGTCAGTGGTAGCTTGGACTAGTGGCAAAAGTGCTGAACAGAGAGGTAAGAGCTTTAGGTTCTAATTCCATAACACTTTTTTTTTTTTTAAGATTTTATTATTTATTTGTCAGAAGGAGAGAGAGAGAGATCGTAAGCAGGGCAAGCGGCAGAGGGAGAAACAGGCTCCCCGCTGAGCAAGGAGCCCGATGCAGGGCTCGATCCCAGGACCCAGGATCATGACCTGAGCGGAAGGCAGACGCTTAACTGACTGAGCCACCCAGGCGTCCCTAATTCCGTAACACTTGTCCAAGGTCCAGGGTGGGGGTGGGGGTTAGGCTAAAGGAGCTGGGCTTCCACCATGTCCACTCCATGTGTCTCTATGACCTCTCTAAATAGTGGAGTGAGTTTAGACAAAAGTAACACAGTTCCCTTTCTATAAGGGGGGAAATAGCCACAGATGAAATTTTCCGAGTTGTCCTCACCAGTAGCTTAAGTAAAATCCACCCATATGGATCACAGCTAACATTTCTCGAGCACTTGCTACGAACCAAATACGGTCCCACGCACTTGAAATAACCCATCTGATGCACAGCAATCCCATGAGGGGACGTCACCATCACCCCCAACAGACATTAGGAGAACCCTCCTGGGAAGGGCTCTCTCTCAGAAGGCTGCCCGCTTACACCCAGGCTACCCACCGAACTCTTCCCAGGAGAGAGGACCCTAGGTGGTTCACTCGACCTGTGGCATAACATAGGGTCTTGGCCCACTCACCAAGGAAGACAAAGGTGGAACATACTAGGGCCGCAAATAGAGGGTCAAGACCTCAAACATTTTCTTAACATGGGGAATCAACTCAATCTTTCTTCCTTAGAAACACCTGGAAGCCCTGTAAAACACTTTTTCTTGGGCTCTGCATATTCATCCTCCAAACTGCCTTTTGGCTCTTCTGTCCCCAGATCCCAGTTGGTGACAAAAAGCTAGGTCCCCGAGATGCAGACAAGGCAAGATCTCAAAGGTGAAGGAGCCAGGGAAGATGATGCTCAGCAGACTCAAACTCTTCTCGAAAAGGAAATGACCTCCTTGGCCTTATTATTTTGTTTTTGCCAAAATGAAAGTGGATTAATCCACATTCAAACCAAAATAGTTTATATGTGGGGGTCTGCTGAGGGCTTTGTAATTATGAAATATGAAAGAAAAAAATATTCATTCCTCTGCTTAAATGTCCCTAAAACTTAATTCCTACTCATTCTGTTTAATTCCCATAACTATAAACTAGCTGAATAGACCTTTAAAATGTTTTAATAGGAAAATTCCTGGGAGGGGAAGTGAGATGTTGGTGTCTAAGAGGTTCAAATTTAACAGCTGAGAAATGTGTCTCAGCAGCCCGCAATGCCCACAGGATTGTGAAATTCACCAGCCCGCGGCTCCTGGTGCTGGGTCTTCGTAAACTGTGGAAGAAGCCAGGCTGGGAAGCCAGAGGCTATTTGCAAGGATGGGAAACTTTGGTGTCCTACTTTGAAAAGCAGACGAGCTTATTCCTATACTCACGGAGGGGTGGATGCGTGTCCAGAATGCAGGGCACCAGCCAGGAAGAGAAAGCTAGGGGTCAGTTTGGATTGCTCTGCGTAACTTGGAAACCTGCCACTCCCCCTCCTTCATTGTGGATCCCCTGCTAAAAACTTGAGGTTGACATACTGTTCCCTCCCAAGGGTCTAAAGTGAGAAAAGACCTATTTAAAAAAAAGGACCTTCACCAGGGAACATAATCCGACTCTCTCTATTCACACCAAAGAGGCCCTTCCATAAGCTCATCAATGCCTTTTTAGCTCAGTGGTTTATGCATCTATCCAGCCAATAAACCTTTATTAAGTGTCCCCAGCGAGACACTGAGCATTGCGCTGGGAGCTCTACGTAGGCAGAAGCAAATGTGTGGGTTTGTGCCCTGGGCAGGGAGCACTGTGGCCTAGGAGCGATGCACTTGGCATTCGTCCCCCAAGCCCAGAGCCTCCACTCTCATCTCACCTGGTGGTGGGCTGGACATGCAGACATGCCTGCAAGAACTCCACACCCAGGCCCAGAGTACTAGAGCTACACAAACCTAACAGGACCCGGGAGCCGGCTAAAGAGGTTGGAAGATGGGAGCTGGGAACAGGCGGAGGAGGGCCTCGAGTTCTGTGCAGAGTTGGGACGTGATTCTGTAAGAGACGGGGATGGAGACTCAGAATCACAGGAGCAGGGAGCTCGGAGGTGGGTGTGCCAACGAACAAGGGGTGTGTGAAGGAATATGTCTACAGCCCATGGCAAATGTACTTTATTTCGCTGACACATGTATCTATTATCATGAAAACCGTTACTCCACCGGGGCACAAGACTCAGAGACACTAAGATACAAAGTATCTGTTCTCTTCTATGGCTTACTCTAAAACTCAGAGCACAGATTCCTTGTCCATACTCATGTCCACAGTCTATGGAAGATGTCTTCAACAACTGTAGGAGTCAATATCATGTCTGCATCCCTACCGAAGGTTCCATGGTCAATACGAGTTACTTACGGCACCCCGGAGTTCGATTTGACCATTCTGGTCATCCGTCATTGGATTTCCTGTTTGGCCCACACAGAATGCAACCAAAACAAGTCTATGGCGTCTTCAATACAACCAGTGATTTTTCTTCACCCAACAAGAATATATGCTATTGCATTTTATTCGTTTTTTAATATTTTATGACTACATCCACGGCGGGGGGGGTGTCCACTCTATTGCATTCTTCTCTAGGCACACATTATACAAGCATTTTATACCTTTCCCCAGACGCTCCAGATGCATGTATATAATCTCACGCGGGGTAAGAGGATGTGGAGCGTCCTCTCCTAGGTGTCTGGCCTGAGCAGTGCGACACGCCTATGAGACCTTAAAGTGAGGCAAGAAATTGGGAGTTGCAAGGTTTGGAGCTCAGAGGCGCGCCAGGGCCAGAGACAGAAAACGGAGAGGGTTTGAATGGCTTCGTGTGAGGCCAAGAGAAAGGGTGAGATCATCTACAGAGAGGATGTATACAATGAAGAGAGGAGAGAACTCGGACTTGACTCCCCCATGTGGCAGTCAGACAGACGAGGAGGAGCCGGGAGACAAGGCTGTGCAGGAAATGGACAGATGGACGCATGCGCAGACAGACGCATGCATGGATGGATGCACACATGCATGGACCAAGGCATGCATGGATGGACCCATGCATGGAAGGATGCACGCACCCATGCACAGATTTATATGCAAACAACCCCAACCAATGACTGTAATCAGCAAAGTAAATAGGACTAGTTCCCCAATACACTTATTATCTTCCCTGCTGGCTTATGGTTTCTACATCCCTACAAGACAATATAACCCCTCTTTCCTACTCCTCCAAAGATGGCAACAAACCACCACTGGTCACTAGACCTTGACCAAGCAATAGCCAAATAAGGGACCTATAACTGAGATGCTCTGCATTGCTTACTTAATGCTTGAAAGATAAATAAATCATCCTGGAAAATGCTGGGTAAAGTGATCACGATGGATTTCTCTCCTTCCCACAGGACAATAATGCTGTGACAATAGCCCCTTCCTCGAGGTACGCATCAGTCTGGGCTAAAAGCGAATCATTACTCTGCTAAACACACGTAATAACCTCATTCATAGCAAGGCGTGGAACCTTCGGATTATGGACTAAAGCCTGCCTCTGAGCTCAGACCACGGAGAAACACCATTCTGTGCTTAGTGTAGCAAAAACATAACAAAGCTCGGATAGTCATTAATAACGATATCTATAAAAGGCTACAGGACGGATGGAAATTAGTCTTTCCTTAAAAAAAAAAGAAAAAGAAAGAAAGAAAGGTATTATCGTCTCGTCCCGGGGGTGGGATTTCTTAGTAGAAAAAAAGGAAAAGCAGAAGTTTGAGAAGATGGGCTTTCAGGTTTTAAATAGGCATCTAACAAATTCTAAAAATGTTGCCACAACCCTGTATTTTTTTTTTCCCCTTAACATAAAGGCAATGCTGGCAAGAGCTGTGTGATTTCTACTACGAGTTGACATTGTCACACCTACGGATACACTGGGTGTCAGATATCCTCATCACATGATCCATGAAATGTAATGCCTGAACATAATGTTATGTGCTATTTTTCTGAGCTTTCTCTTGAAAAGCAGGGTAACTTCTTGGGTAGTAGTAATTTACCTTTCACACTTCTGTAATAATCAAGGTGCCTGATTGCCCTGAATAACATTCCAGGCTGTCAGAATATTTCGTGGCTGTGAATTAGCATTTCAAAACCTTTTGAAACCAAGGGTAGGAGGGCTTTTTCCCTGCGCTAAAGACTGCTGCCTGCAAAGAAGCAAGTGTTCAGTACCCACCTGGAGAAGCCATATTTCGGTCGGGGAATACTGGAGAGAGCTTTCAAAAAATGTGTCAAAAGGCTCAAGGAGCATTCTGGCTCCATAATCACACAGCCTGAAATTTCCCCAAACTGTCTTAAGTTTAAACATTTTGTTCAACGTCCCCTGTAATTCATTAAAACATCCTGAAAATCTCAACACTTTCGGCACAGAAACATTTTTCTACCTTGCTTCTCCAGCCCGGGGAATAGGCATCAAGGTCTTCCGTTAGGCCACAATCTCCAACCTCGAGTTGAGAAAACCATACCAGGAAAGCCTGGGGTCATCCAATTGTAACAGTGGCCTCAGAAGCTCTTTTGCTAGCAGGTCGAGCATCCAGGTATGAGGATCCCCCGAGAGAGGCCACATCCAGTGGCCAACATTTGTAGCTTCCCATCAAGCTTGTCTCCAACTAAAAACCAGTCCTGGTTCCCCATCGCTTATCAGTGGTTCTCCAGGTGTGACCTCCAGACAAGCGGCACCAGCCCCACCTGGGAACTTGTTAGAAATGCACATTCTGGGGCCTTCTCCCCCACCTCCTCAGTCTCTAGGGGAAGGGCCCAGCAATCTGTGGCTCTGACCACCACTTGCCTATAGAAAGCCCACATGGTTCAACCTGCCACCATCTTGCCCATGCTACTCTCCGCTCCACCCGCTATGCTTCCCCCCATTCCAAGCCTAGCTCCTAGCCAAACTCCTTCACGGACCGGATGCCCCCTGAAAATGCCAGCCCCACCCTTTCCCTCCGGACCATCAGCACTCACTGCACTCCCCGAGAATCTGCCCCATTTGTTCCAGTACCACTAAAGTAACCCAGATGGAGCCCTCGGATCCCTCTTCCACCAGGCCTCCTCTACCTCCCTGGGAACTGTGCGGCTCTCCTGGTGGGATCAGAGCCTCCCTCGCCCCCAGGGCTCAAAGACTCAACACACTCAGCTGTACGTGGTCCTGGGGGTTTGGACCTGCCCTCTGGTGGCTTCCCATCTACGTGAATCTTTTTTTTTTTTTTAACTGAGGCGAAATTCACTTAACATACAACTAATCACCTAAAGTATCCAACTCAGTGGCAGTTAGGACATTCACAAGGTTGTACAAACAGCACCTCTGTTTAGTTCCGAAACATTTCCATCGCCCCCAGAGAAGACCCCATACCCATTCTAAGCAGTCACTCCCCATTTCGCCTTCCCTCCAGCCCCTGGGGAAGGACTAATCTGCTTTCTATCTCAATGGATTTGCCTATCCCGGCAAAATGAATAAATGAAGTCATATAATATGTGACTCCTGAGTCTGGCTTCTTTCACTCAGCATGATGTCTTGGTGGTTCAACGGTGTTATGGTCCTTCATTTCTTTTTTATGGCCGAGTAATATTCCATTGTGTGTTATATACACCATGTTGTGTTTATCCATCCAACCACTGATGGACATTTGGATTGTTTCCATCTTTTCGGCCACTGTGAAGAATGCCAAGAACACTGATGTACAAGACTCCGTTTGATCCCCTGTTTTCAGTTAGTTTGGATTTATACCTAGGAGTGGAATTGCTGGGTCATATGGTAATTCGATGTTTAACTTTCTGAGACACCTGCACGAGTTCCTCAATTTGCATCTGCTCCATCTCCCCCCAGCGTCGTCTGCGAGCAGGAATGACACCTCAGACACCTTCATGTCATACCCGCACACCATACCCCGACCTCAGCATCGTGCCTGCCTCGTACGTAGTAGGTAGGCATCACGATGAATGTCACAATGATAACACAGAGGGCTCACCATGTGCCAAGCATTTTGCTAACTGCTTTATGTGTACTGACTTAGTTCATGCTCACAATAGCCCTGTGAGGTACGTACTGTTATTACCAACCCCATCTTTCAGACGAGCGAACTGAGATGCAGAGAAATTAAGGAACTCGCCCAAAGTTACGTGACCAGGAAGTGGCAGGGCCAAGATGAATTAGAACCCAGGAAGTCGGGGCGCCTAGGTGCCTCAGTCAGTTAAGCATCTGCCTTTGGCTCAAATCATGATCTCAGGGTCCTGGGATGGAGCCCCACATCAGGCTCCCTGCTCAGCGGGGAACCTGCTTCTACCTCTGCTGGCCCCCCCTGCTTGTGCTCTCTCTCTCTCTCTGTCAAATAAATAAATAAAATCTTTTAAAAAAATAACATGTAAAATTAATAACTTTGGGTGCATTTTCCCTCACCTCCTTAAAAACAAACACAAGGGGTGTGTGTGTGTGTGTGTGTGTGTGTGTGTGTGTGTATTCGGGGGCAGGGGGGGGGAGTAGTCCTGAAAACTGAGGATCAAAACACAAAACCAGGTAAAACACAGTAAAAGAGCTCATGATGAAAAATATCTGGTCTTCAGCATCTACTGCTACTTTTTGTTCCTTTCTTTAAGCTTTCTTTCTTTTTATTTATTTATTTTTTTTAAGGGCCGATCATGTGTCAAGTATCCCACATAGGTCCTAATACTCACAAAAATCCAATAAAGATAGGTATAATTACCTCCATGTTATAGATAGGAAAAGTGATGCTTTTACTTATTTATTTTTAAAGATTTTATTTATTTGAGAGAGACATCATGAGCAGGGGGTGGGGGCAGAGGGAGAGGGAGAAGCAGACTCCCCGCTGAGCAGGGAGCCCGATTCAGGGATCGATCCTAGGACCCTAGGATCATGACCCAAGCCGAAGGCAGACGCTTAACCGACTGAGCCACCCAGGCGCCCAAAATGACGCCTTAAATACACAATGCTATTTATTAAGATGTGGTTGGCCATCTGGGGTCGTCTGGGCCAGGACAGAGTCCTATGCACTTCCACACACCATGTTCAAGAAGATGGGATCACCGATGTTCATAGCGATGACCTAAATCATTCAAGACAAAAGCCCAATTATGTTTGGGGTTCCCTGTGTAAGAAGGCAGGTACGTATAAAATGCATTACAGAATGATGCATCAAAGTGACTCCGATAAAAGTGTTGCCCTTGAGGAGCTGGGGTGATTTTCCGGAAAGTTTTCTTCTGCAGAAGCTCTCAAGCTTGCTGGTGGCTGGCCGGTCAGTGAGCCTACGAGGTGGGGAGACAAGGCTGCCTTGCCACCTGCCAGCTTTACGGAGATGTTCCGAAAACCGCAATCAGCGGATGAATGATAAAAACAAGGGAGAAACAGCAACCACAGTATCAGAAACACCCAAGAAATCAATCCAAGCAGAGATGGGCTATGTTAAGCAGAATGGGAAGGGTCACCAAGAAAGAGCCCGACAGGTCAGGCTCTGGCCCCTGGAAGCAGATCGGCAGAAAGAGCACAAAGCAAAGAAACAAGTGACAGCCCTGAGCAATCACTAGGGAACAGACTCAGGGGGTCACCGCAGGATCTGTGTGCAATCAACCACTCACACGTCAAAGTGAGGATTAAGTGATGAAATTATTTCAGCCCATGTACCCGTCTGCCTGTTGTTTACACAGTAAATTGAGTGAGGTCAAAAATAAAAGGTGGTATAAGGTGGTACCAGGCCTCTCCTTACAAACCATGTCCCCTGGGGCCCTAGGGGTGCCCAGCCAGGCACCCCCACCTGAGATTTTATATGAAGAAGAATCTTATGGGGGCGCCTGGCTGGCTCAGTCCGTAGAGTGTGCGACTCTTGATCTTGGGGTTGTGAGTTCGAGCCCCCCATGTTGGGTGTAGAGGTGACTTAAAAAAATAAAATCTTAAAAAAAAAAAAAAGAAGAAGAACAACTCCAAGAATAAAAAAACACTTGGTGAGCAGGTGGGGCAAGAAGGCGACCCCTAGAGTAGCAGAGAGTCTCTGCTCGGCTGCTGAGCAGGTGGAGCTCCTAGCAAGCACACCTGCATGAGGCACGTTCTCTTGATCACCTGTCTGTCTTACCAGCTTCTCTTCACCCTTGATGCTGGATCAGCCCCAAATCCTACCAGTTCTTCCTTCAAAACACTGGCTGGCTTCTTTCCCACCCCCTCTGCTGCTAAGCCAGGCAAGTCTGCCCCTCACCTGAGTCCAACATCCTTCCCGCTGCCAGTTCCTGGGGGGGCCCAGGCCACTGTCCACCCTGCTCCCCTGCCTGGAGCAAGCTTCCTGGATGTTCCCATGGGGTCAAAGGCCAAGCCTCCTGGGCGTCTCTAGCTCTGATCCTCCAGCCCGGGGCCCTTCCCTGCTTCTCCTTTGTGCCCATTACCCACCAGCAGCCAGACAGGTCACCAGCCTACCTGAAACCCTCCTAAAGCTTCCTATGGTCCTCAGGATAAAATCTAACCTTCTTACTGAGCCCACAAAGCCTATCCTGATGGCAGCCCCCATGCCTTGCTCTCCACTGCCTCTCCCACAGCCCCTTTCCTTCCCACCGGCCTGTTCTGTTCCTCAAATATAGCAAGCTTCTTCCCACATAGGGACCTTCCTCCTTGTTCTCTTGACCTGGAATGGTCTTACCTTCTCTCCCCGTGCAGCTGCCTCCTTCCCATTCAGGTCTCAGCTCAAATGCACCTTCTCAGAGAGGCGTCTCCTGGCGCCTCGTCTAACGCTGCCCTCCAACCAATCACTACCTGCTATTACCTCCCATCATTTACATCTAGAATGTGGATTTTGCCCACAGAACCCAAGCTTCATGAGAGCAGAGACCCTGCTTGTCCACACTGGTGTTTGCAGCCTCCAGAACTCTGCCTGGACACAGTGGCTGTTCAGCAACTGGCTGCTGGCTGAGTAAGCAAATGAGTGGATAAGTGAGTGAATAAATGAATGGGAAAAGGAATAAGGAAATGAATGTATGTAAATAAGTGGGTGGTTGGATGGATCGTCAGATGGATGGATGGACAGACAGATGGTTGGATGGATGGGTGGATGAACAGATAGATGGATGGGAAAAGGAATAAGCAGATGAATGGAATGAATGTGTGAGGGATGAATGGGTGGGTGGATGGATGGAAGGAAGGAAGGGTGGATGGAAGGACAGATGGATGGATGGACGGATGGATGGGAAAAGGAATAAGCAAATGAATGGAATGAAGCTGTGCATGAATGACCGGATGGATGATGAATGAATGACTGAATGAGTGATTGAGAAAAGGAACAAGTGAATGACTGACTGAGTGAATGTGCCCATGAACGAGTGAGTAGTTGAATGAAGGCAGCAAGGTATGCAGAAGTATCTGGATCAGACAGGCACCCACCTAGCGGTCCTCTGCCCCGCCTGCGACCCTTTGCCCAGGGGGGCGCTGAACCCAGCAAAGTCCAATCCAGCCTCTGCGGATCCGCTCCAGTGCCCAAGCAGCCCAACCTAGACGCTGCCAAGAGGGCATGTGCACTTTGTTCTTCTTTTCCGTAACCCAGATAAAACTTTTACTCTGTCCATTTACACCACCATTGTTTGGCCCTCCCCGAAGGAAACTTGAAAACTAAAATTCCTTTCTCCACTCATTTTCCCCTGTGTTGCGACCGAAATGCTCCATTTAGCATTCCTAAAGGCCCATTAGCATCCCAAAGCTGCTCGGCTGGAGGCTGTTGCCGAAGGAAGGGGCTGTGGGCGGCTGCCCCCCCCCGGCCAGGCCAGGCAGTGCTGGAGCTGAAACTCGCCCCCCACCCCCTAGCCCCCGCCCCCACTCAGCCCCCTGCCACTTGGCATGATCTCCCGCCTGGCTCGCCAAACCCAACCGGTCCTCTCATTCCAGATATTTAGTGTGTATTCTCGCCCTCCGACTCCTGTTCTGAAGAATTCCGCCCCCACCCCTTTTCTTGGGGCCTCATGAGGGCATCTTTTGACAAATACCACACGGGGGGACTTTTCATTCCAAAGAAAGACCCCCTCTACAAGGCAAGATGAATATCCCCATTATAGAACAAACGGGGTGGGGGGGTGGGGGTGTTAATCCTTCCCTTGTCACCCCCTCCCCTTGTCCTCCATCCCTGCTCAAAGAGAAAGAAGAAGCCAATCCGCCGAGCAAGTGAGGCAGGTCAGACAAACCTGGGCAGACACGGCAGGCCACGCGGAAGACTAAGTTTTCCATCCTCCCCCAGGCCTGAATGAGCGACTCCTCCTCGAGTTAACATTTGGGCTTGTCAGGGACGTCGCTCTGAGCAGCACATTGTTCTAGATAATCGCCCTGCTGCTGAAATTAGCCTCTGAATCAGACAAAAACCCTCCTGGAAATGCTAACCCAGTTGCTAGGTTCTCTGAGACAGAGAATCGCGTTCGCTGTCTGCCTCTGAGTTCCCATCAGACTGGGTTCTCCTTTCTCATGGCAGCCTGGCATGTCCCTCCATACAGGCTACAAAATTAGATGTCAGGTGTCCGATAGGGACCCCAGCCAAAGCAAATGGGGGACCGGCCAGTCCCTGGGGAAAGCCCCCTCCTGCAGCCTGGGCACCCAGAGGGGCCAAGGGGTTCACGGCTCCACACAGCAACCAGCTCACTTTCCACTGTCCCCAGTCCCCAGTGAAGGGACGCAAAACACTCCCTTTCCACCCACGAAGTGCTCGACCCTCGAGCCCTTTGCTCACCATGTGTACAGACTGTCCTTTCAGTCAGGTCCATAGATGTCCTTAATCTCTGGGGGATGCCCTCTGAAGGGGTTGCCCAGAGCAAGAGAACGAAGGTGACTGTGTGTGTGTGTGTGTTTTTTAAATACTTTTCATTAATGTATTAACCACAGCATGTTTGTGAGGCACCTTTTCGGGGCCAGTGTTTCTGCTAGGCTCTAAGGACAAAAAGACAAAAGGCCAGGGGACTGTCCTTGGGAAGGAAGGGGGTCAGGGTCTGCAGGTTGAGGGGGTCACTTAAGAAAGAACGCATTTCAGAAGTCCTATAGCTAATCCCCACAGAGAACTCCCCGATGGGAAGTGGCTGCAGGACTCCGTGTGCCGAAGAGGCAAAGGGGGACGTGGTGACTTTCTTAAGGATTAATTTCTAATAAAGTGACCATTAGTCCGAGTTCTTACAGGCAGCTCTTCCAAACCTCACTAAAGTCAAAGAAAGGCTGGTTCTTTTGAACATTGCCCAGGTATTGGAAGGAACAGGGGCTAGTCTGGGAGAAAGGGATTAGGACAAGGTTCAACAACCTTTTTTTTTTTTTTTCCTGGAAAAAGCCAAATAATAACTACTGGGGCCTCTGCAGGCCACACAGCCTCTGTTGCAGCTACTTGGCCCTGCCATTGTTCTGAAAACAGGCACAGGCAGTCCATAAACAAATGGGCGTGGCCACGTGCCAATGGGAGCTTATTTACAAACCAGGCACCAGGCAGAATTTGGCCCAGAGGCTGATTTTGCCAATTATATACAGGGTCTAGGTCAGCCCTGAGACAGACCAACTCCGGGCCTGGTTCTTTGTTAATTTAACGAATTCAATTAATAATCCACACAGTAACTGCGAAGTCCGTTAGGTCACAAAGTTCCGGAAATCAGGGGTCTTCTTTAAAAAGCACCTACTATGTGCCGGGGTTGTGGTGAGGGTAGAGGGATGGACACAGAACCCTCGGGGGAGCTCTGAGGCATGGGAGTTTGCTCTGATGCATCAGTGGTTATCACACTCTGTCTATCACGGAGTCCCGTCCGTGGCCACACGCACAGGAATTGACGATCTTTACCTGCAGCATTACATTCTAGGGTGTGAATACATCAGTTTAGTTAGCCATTTCTTTCCAGGCTGTGTTTCTCTCTCACTCTGTGTGCACGTAGATAGTATAGATATGGATTATAGACATAGAGAGATAAAATGAAGATAAGACAGACAAATCTAGATCCATACAAATCTGGGACAAACACTTGCAAGTACCTATTTATGCACCTGTGTGTTCCCCGAGGGTGGGCACCGAGAGGGGGACCTGCCAAGCCACAGGGAAAGCACATTTTAAAATGCACTCAGTCGTTCCTTTCGTCCTCTGTGCCTTTAACTCTGGCTCGCTCTCTCTTGTGTCCCTCTGGTCACGCTGGAGACCCAAGGGACAGAACCCGGAGGGGCCTATGTAATAACACGGACTGAGCAACCCTGTAAAGGACGTGGCCTGCTTTGCACACCACCTGCTTTGTTTTATTTAAAAATAATCCATGAAGGAAACCAGCGGAGCCCAGGCACCCACATGCCGCAAAGCGGGGAGGAGTTAGACGGGGAGGCAGGTGGATGGGAGGACCACCCTCGAGCCTGTCGCCCAGTCTCGGCTGTCCGCAGAATACCCGCCGTGGGGGAACGGGCTCTTCTTTAAGTCTAATTAATTTGTCCCCAGGGTCAACAATGGGAGCGAGCCCGGGAGAGGAGCCCTGCCCTAGGTTCTTGGCATTCCTGCAGTGGGGGAGAAGGGGGGAGCAGGAGAGTCACCAGGATGGTCAGGCCTGTCTGTAAGCTCTGAGGACGTGGATTTCTGAATTCCAATGCCAAGCCAGGCCTGGCACTGGCCCGGTGGAGCCTTCCTTTGTGTCTGAAAACCCTTTTTGTTTGAAGTTGGTATAACTTTAAGCAGCTTGCCAGCAGGAACCTACGAGAAAACTCCCCAGGCCGCTGCTTTCCTCTTGCCTCTCCCAAGATGCACCTTTTCTCAGCTGCCAGGCCGGGGTGCTGGGGTGGCTCCCTGCCAGGTGGGGGACTGGTATTTCCTGGCCACCTGCCACACGCAGACACCGCACTTGGTCCTTTACACGCAGCATCTAATTTCTAGAACACCAACATGATTAATCCCATTTCACAGATGAGGAACTGAGGCTGAGAAGCTCGACGTCCAGCTGGTGGGTGACGGCGCCAGGCGTGCAGCTGAGGCCTGTCGGATTCCAAAGCTGGAGCTCTTCCTGCTACACGGATGCCTTTCAGATGGCGAATCGTGATGCTCCAGGAGAGTGATTTCTTTGTCAATTTTTCAATTTGAAGTAATTTGAGACTCACCAAAAAGTTGCAAAATGGCGCCAAGGGCCCAACTTCCCCAAATGTTAATATCTTACACACCCAGGAGTGATCAAAACCCAGGAAACGGACATCTAATCTATAAACCTTATCCACACTTCACCAACCGTCCCACTAACGTGCTTTCGTGGTCCAGGACAGATCTGAGCCAGAGCCTGACACTCAATTCAGATCTCCCCCAGTCTTTCTTTACCTTTAATAAAAGACCCTGATACTCTTGAAGAGTATGAGCCAGCTACGTTGGAGGATGTCTCTCGTTTGGGATTCTCTGATGCTCTGTCGTGATTAAATTTGGTTGTGGATTTTTAGCAAGATCCCGCAGAAGGGATGTTGTATCTCCCCTCCGTGCATAGCATACTACCAGAAGGCACACGACGTATGTCCCATTACTAGTTATGTTAGTTCTGATCGCTTGGCTAAGATGATGTCTGCCTCGTGTCTTCACTGTAAAGTGATCACTTTTCCATCTGAAATTGCGGCGAGATATTCCGACACTATGGCAACTTTCTATTTCTTATGCCTTCGCTCGCAAACTTTAGCAGACATTATGATTCTCTACAACTGTTCCTGGGAACTTTTCCCCCCAAATAGAGATTTTCTACATCCATCATTCTTTTTATATTGATTAACTGGAATTCAACTACAAGGAAACATGGACAGAGATTCCTAAACCTCTCTGCGCACTGGTTTCATTGAAATTATTAGCCAAAGGGCAGATTTGTAGGCTCCACCTCCCAGAGACGTGACTTCATGAAGCCAGGGAAAGGCTCAGAAATGCACATTTCAATAAGCATTTCCCACTCCCCACAAGGTTTTTTTTTTAATTAATATAATTCACATACGATGCAATTTACCCCTGGAAAGTACACAACTCCATGGTTTTTAGCACCATCACAAGGTTGCACGTGACCACTATCTATTCCAGAACATTTCCTCACCCCAACAAGAAACCCCAAATCCTCATTCACCCCTCCCTCCAGTCTCTAGCAACCACTAATTTGCATCCTGTATGAATTTGCCTATTCTGGACATTTCACATAAGTAGAATCATTGGTATGTGGTCTTGTGTGACTGGCTTTAAGTACCATGAAGTTTCCAAGGTATATCCATGTTTAAGCATGTCTCAGTACTCCATTCCTTTACACAGCTGTGTAATAGTCCATTGAATGGATATACCACCCTTAACTTACCCATTCATCCACTGATGTACATTTTGGGCTGTTTCCACTTTGTAGCTATTATGAATAATGCCCCTATGAACACTCGTGTACAGGTCTTTGCCTGCATACATATTTCTGTTTCTCTCGAGTATACACCTGGGAGTAGAACTGTGGGTCCCGGGGTAACTCTGTGTTTATATTTAACCTTTTGAGAAACTCTTTCCTAAAGCGACTACATCACTCTTCATTCCCACCAGCAATGTATGCACGAGGGTTCCAACTTCTCCAGATTCTTCTCGACACCTGCAGGAATGGGCAGGATAGCCAGCTCCACTGCCTGTCTCTGTTTCTCCTCCCTCTCCTGCCAAGAGGTGATTAATTCATGGAAGAAGGAGGGTTTGCTGAAGAGAGGCATCTCGATTAGGAGCCATCCTGGCAGGTGTGAAGTGACATCCCAGTATGAAACTGATTCACATTTCACTGGCTAATGGCATGGAGCATCTTTTCACACATGCTTTATCGGCCATGTGTAGTTGTTCTTTGGAGAAATGTCTATTCGGGTCTTTTGCCTGTTTTTTAGTTTAAGTGTGCCCTTTTTTGTTGAGTTGTAAGATTTCTGTAGATATGATATTCTTTATATATTCTGGACCCTTATCAGATACATGGTTTCCAAATATCTTCTCCCATTCTATGCGCTGTCTTTTCATTTTCTTGATCGTGTCCTTTGAAGCACAAGTTTTACATTTTGATGAAGTCCAGTCTATCTGGTTTTTTTCTTTGGTTCCATGTCAGATTTTGATGCACATTATCTGTGGGCAGCTCCATGAGAAACGCTCCAGGGTTTGATCGTGATACTGGAAATGACACTTTTGAATCTATTAGCATAAAGTTATGCATGGTGCTACCTTTGTCTCTGCCAGATCTCTAGTTATGTCTTTTTTCATTCCTAATGTTTTTATTTGTGCCTTCTCTCTTTTTTCTTGACCAATCTTCCCCAATATTTGTTTGTTTTATGAGTCTTTCCAAACAACCAGCTTCTGGCTTTGGTTGATCTTTGCTGTTGAGTATTTGTTTTCCTGTTCGTGGACTTCTTATTTTTCTCTTTCCCCCCCCACCACTTTCTTTCTGGCTTATTCTGTTCATTTTTTCCCCTCACTTCTTAAACTGGATACTTAGCTCATTCTCATTCATTTTCAGCCTTTCTTATGGTTCTGCTATCCTGTGAAATGCCTGCCTCTCTTCAGCAAACCCTCCTTCTTCCATGAGTTAATCACCTCTTGGCAGGAGAGGGAGGAGAAACAGAGGCAGGCAATGGAGCTGGCTATCCTGCCTGTTCCTGCAGGAAGCCACCCAAGGAAACACTCTTTTTGGGGAGCTCAGAGCTCCTGGGGTGGGGCAAGGGGCATATTCCAGAACCAAACCAAGCCATTGGGGTCATATGTCATTGCGAGAGGTGGCACCCCATGTCAGCGAGTTCTCGTGGCCTCACCATCTTGTCCTTGCAGACTGACTCGTGTTTCAGCAAACCTCCTTTGCCAGGCTGAAAGGCAATGAGGCAGATCCTCATATATGGACAGGAATAAGCCAAAGCAATAAACTCAGCCCAGCTGTCAGCTCAAACTGCTCCAGTTTCAACCAGGAATCATCCTGGCCTTTCCCTTGCTTCTCATCCTTATTCCCAGTTCATTCCCTCCCTGAGTGGGGAACCTCAAAACCATCATCATGGAATGGGAGCACTGGAAGAGACTGAGAAATCCTCTGCCGGCTCCCTCTTTCCACTAAGGAGGAGACCAAGGCCCAGGTGACATCCATTCAAGTTCACGGTACAGTGCATGCATTTTTCCTGATAGCAGTATCAAACAACCAGCTTTGTCTTGCTCACTGCATTCTGCTCTGAACTCAACATTTCAGATACGATCTTGTGACTCCTGCTTCTACTTTGCGTCCACGTGCCTTATACACTTGCGCATTTATCTCAATTTTTAAAAGGTTGGATGACTTTGTCACTTAATTGGTTAAGTACTGAGAGTGACAGATAATGTTAGCATCTCCCACTAAGATTATGTTTTTGCTCCAAGTAGGCAAACATAAAAACAAAGATACTGAGTATCTGGAGGAAAAAATTAGTTAAGATCAGTTTAACAAATACATTGAACTCTGCCCTAAAAACAGAGTTCCCTTTCAGTTCCTATGGAATATCAAGAGAACTGATCTTATACACACACACACACACACACACACACACAAGATTGTTAAAAACTGTACCAGCTGCAATAAAATAAAATTGGCCATTAATAACAACACATATATTTTAAGGACCTACTCCCCCGGAAATGAAAATGCAATTCATAAATAACTCCAGGAGCAGAAAGAAGGTCAAAACGACAATGACACAGTCATCGTCAAAGCAGTGACAATGGGAGCAGGCACAAATCAAAACGAAGGGCAGGTGGTGAAAGCTGCTCCTGAGAGAGGTCACAGCCTTCCATGGTTTCACCGTCAAGCAGGAATAAGAAAATCATGGTATTTCCTGAACTGAGCATTTAACGAAAATTATCAGGAAGGTCACAAAAACCCAAACAAGGAATGAATAAAGGCGAAATGGAAATTAGAAAATTGGAAACAGGGTCGGTTTAGCATCAGTTGGTTAAGCATCTGACCCTTGATTTCGGCTCAGGTCATGATCTCAGGGTCGTAAGATCAAGCCCCACCTCGGGCTCCTCACTGGGCGTGGAGCCTGCTTAAGATTCTCTCTCTCCCTCTGCCCTTGCCCCTCTCCACAATGCACACTCCCATGTACACTCTCTCTCTCTAAAATAAATAAATAAATTAATTAATTAATTAATTAAAAGAAAACTGGAAGCAATATACAACATTCAAAAACAAGCGGCAGGCTCAAGCAGTCAGTAAGAGCTCCAGCACGGAGAGCTGACAGGTCCTGCTGGAATTACAGCTCTGGGCCTTGTAGCCGGGTGACATCAAGCAAGGTGAATTTCCAAACTTTTCAACCACGTGTAAAAAGGGGATAATCGTACTCAACTCATGAAGTTCTAAAGATTTTAAAATTGAGTGCTCAAAACAGGGCCTGGCACACATTGAGTGTTCAATAGATATTATCAGGTGTTATTACCATCGCTCTCAAAAATAACAAGAAAAACACCAAACCTAGGCAGAGACTGAGAATAAATATGCACTATTAGAAATCAGAAAGGTGATACAGGCACATATGGAAATTTTTAAAAAATTGTTTTAGTGATTGCTACATACAATTAGGCTTAAAAAATGAAAATCTGCGGGCGCCTGGGTGGCTCAGATGGTTAAGCGTCTGCCTTCGGCTCAGGTCATGATCCAGGGTCCTGGGATCGAGTCCCACATCGGGCTCTCTGCTTCTTGGGAGCCTGCTTCTCCCTCTGCCTCTCTCTCTCTCTCTCTCTGTCTCTCATGAATAAATAAATAAAATCTTGAAAAAAAAAAATGAAAATCTGGGTAAACGCTAATTTTCTCGGAAAACAAGTTACCAGATTTGACTCAAAAAGCAGATGAAAAATTCCTGAACAAACATATAAACATGGAAGATATTGAAATCGTTATCAGATAACTACTTCCAAAAATGGCATAGGGCCCAGATGGGCTAATTCAGGCAAATCTTCAAGGAAGAGCTATCTCTCATGCTACTTAAATTATTCCAGGGCACAGAAAAGATTGGAAACTTCTCGTTCCATTGTATAAGGTTAGAATAGCCCCAATATGAAAGGCAATATAAGGAGAAAAAAAGTTCAGGCAAATCTCACTTTTGAAGAGATCTAAAAAATCAAAAATAAAATATTAGCAAAGAACAACATGTCACCAAATAAATGCATTCCAAAATGCTAGAATCGTTCAAATTTAGAAAATCACGACACCACAATGAGATACCACTTCCTACCCACCAGAAAGGCTATAATCAGCAAGATAGGGAATAAGTATCGACAAGAAGAATGTGGAGAAAATGAAACCCTCATATGTTGCAGGTGGGAGTATAAAATGGTACAGCTGCTTTGGAAAACGGTCTGGCAGTTCCTCAAAAAGTTAAACACAGAGTTACCATATGACCCAGCAACTCCACTCTCAGATACATAACCCAAGAGAAATAGGAACACATATCCATACAAAAACCTTACACATTAATACTCATAGCAGCATTATTCCTAATAGGTAAAAGTTGGAAGCAACCCACATATCACCATCAGATGAACAAATAAATAAAATGCTGCATATGCATACAATGGAATACTATTCAGCCATACAAAGGAATGAAGTTCTCATCCATGCTACAACATGGAAGAACCATGAAAACACTATGCTAACTGACAGAAGTCAGTCACAAAGGCCGCCGCATACGGTATGACTCTATTTATGGGAAATGTCCAGAAGAGGCAAATCTACAGAGATCGGAAGTAGATTAGTGGTTGGCTAGGGTTGGGGTGGTGGTGGGAAGGAGGGAATGGAGGATGACTGCTAATGCGTACAAGATTCTCTTGCTGAGAGACAAAAATGTTCTGGAATTAATTTTAGTGATGGCTGCCCCACTCTATAAACACACTCAGAAACACTGAATCATATATTTTAAATGGGTGAATTATATGATACGTGAATTATATCTCAGTAAATCTGTTAAAAAAAATTTCGGAATGAAATTAATGCAGGTCATTACAGTAATAGTCAAAGCGAAAGTATATGATCATCTTGATTGATATCCAAAGGATTACCATTCCACATATGCTTAATTTAAAACAACAACAACAAAAAGGAGCAAGCCTCCCAGTAAACCAGGAATTGAAGTCAATCCTTTGAGCACAATAAAGAATATCTAAAACTAGTAACAAAAACGTACTTAATGATAAAACTCTAGAGACATTCTTACTCAGGTCAGAATCAACACAAGGGTGTATGTCAGCATTCCTATACACCATTACTTTGAAGTTCTATCCAATGCAGTAAGACAGGAAAAATAAAAATACAAGTATTAGGAAAAAAAGAGCTAAAAAATTCATGATTTGAGGATTACAGTTGAATCTGAAAAAATCCAAGAGAAGAGAATTAACAGAAACACTATGCAAACTAATTTTTAAGAAGTTCAGTGAAGTTGCAGGTTGCAAAATACTTGCATAAAATTTTGGGTTCAGGTTTTAGCACCTATACACAAAAATCAACAGCCTTTCTACGTGTCAGCAATATCCAGTTAGAAGATAAAATGAGAAGGGAAAAAACCCCTTTCATAATAGTAACCAATATTATAAATACATGGAAATCAACTTTCTTTTAAAAAAGTGTGAAGCTAATATAAAGAAATTTATATACTCTACGGAAGGACATAAAAGAAGACATGAATAAATGGAAATGTTCAACACTTATGGATTGTTGGATTTTTTTTAAGATTTATATTTATTTATTTGAGAGACAGAGAGAACATGAGTGGAGCGGAGGGGCAGAGGGAGAGGGAGAAGCAGACTCTCCGCTGAGCAGGGAGCCCCATGCGGTGCTCGATCCCAGGACCCTGGGATCATAACCTGAGCCGAGGGTGGAGGCTTAATCGATGGAGCCACCCAGGCGTCCCCCAACACTTCTGGATTGTTAGATTTAAAATTGTAAAGGTATCTACCATATACCTCCTGGAATGGCTAAAATTAAAAGATTTGACCATAACAAATGCTGGTGAGGACTGGAAACTGGAGAAACTGGAACACTGATGCTGCTGGTGTGGATGTAAAGTGGTACAACCATTCTGGAAAACAGCATAGCTGTTTTCTCAAAAAGTTAAACATACACCTACCATCTTATACAGTCACTCCCCTCCCAGGCATTTACCCAAGAGAGATGAAAGCGTGTGTGTCTGCAAATACGCACACAGGAATGTTCACAGCTGCTTTATCAGCAATAGCCAAACACGGGAAATGACCTCAATGTCCATCAGCAGGTGAATGGACAAAGTGCTGTTTCCACACAATGGAATACTACCAGCAAGAAAAAGCAGCGAACTATCAATGCACATCGCATCACGGATGAGTCTCAAGATAATCGTGCAGACGGACAGAAACCAGACAAAAAAGAATATATACCATATGATTCCATTCATATAAAACTCTAGAAAGGCAAACTCATATAAAAGGACAGAAAGTGCTCTCAGAGAAAAGGGCAGGAGGTGTGAGAGGAATTACCAAGCAGCATTAGGAAACATTTGGGGCTGATGGATACATTCTGTCTTGATTGTGGTGATGCTTTCATAGATACACACATATGTCAAACTTACCAAATTACACTCTTTAAATATGTGCAGTTTATTGAATTTCAATTATAACTCAATAAAACTTCTTATAAATTCATCCAGAAGAAGCAACAAAAAGAAACACACAATCCGTGATTTTTTTTCCAGACTTCCATCCTACCCATTCCATATCCTTACAACCCTAACGGAGATGTTTAAGTCATCAAATCATTAAGTGCAACAGTCGAGTTGATACGGTAGCAATTTAAAAAGTGTAAAGCTATCCATTGTCACCAAGTTCAGTTTAAGAACACTGCCATCAAATTATCCATGGCATGTGTACTGAGGTTTGACAAAGCCACCTAGAGCTGATGAACACATGCATGCATACATATGTAAGTATAGCAATGAGAGGGGCGCCTGGGTGGCTCAGTTGGTTAAGCGACTGCCTTCGGCTCAGGTCATGATCCTGGAGTCCCGGGATCGAGTCCCGCATCGGGCTCCCTGCTCAGCGGGGAGTCTGCTTCTCCCTGCGACCCTCCCCCCTCTCATGTGCTCTCTCTCTCTCATTCTCTCTCTCAAATAAATAAATAAAACCTTTAAAAATAAAAAATAAAAAAAGTATAGCAATGAGAATACCTGGAAAAGAACCAATGTGAAAGAATCAGTGAGTAAGTACTGAGCCCACCCGACACCGAAATGCACTAGCCGAACAGACAGGAAGGGGCAGAAAAATAGGTCAGTGAAACAAAATGGAAAATCCAGAAAACAGACCCAAGTTTATAAGAAAGCATAAGCATTTAATAAATATGGCATCTCAAATCACTGAGAAAGAATGATTTTTCCCCCAAAATTGTCACTGAATAACTGGCTAAATATTTGATGAAAAAAAAAAAAGAGAGATCCTTACCTCACACCATATGTCACAATTAATTCCAGATGGATGAAAGTTTAAAATACACGGCTTCGAGTTCTGGCAACAAGGTGGACTGAGCTCATGCAGAACCCCTACCACCGCAAACATCTAGAAATACTAGATGAAATGTAATTTTAAAAAATATTTAATGCAGAGCAGATCTCACAAGAAATAAAAGGAAATCCCCAGGTGCTGGGGGAAATAAGAATCTGAAAGCCAAAGTATTAAGAGAAACATTAAGACCGTGATGACCACAGGTATGTATGAGTGGAGCTGGATGAGAGGGAGAAAGAGATCAAAGGAAAGAAAGCCTGGTTATTTGACCTGGAAACAGGCCTTCGTGGGTTTGGGTTCAGGTTTTAGCACCCATACACAGAAAGATGAGGCCTTGGGTCTTCCAAGGCCAGGAGGTACAAATGAGACCCTGCATCCTTTCCTTGAACAAATACTTAGTAAGCATCTACTATATGCCAGACCCCTTGTGAATGACACAGACAAGGCCTCCCACCCTTATGTGAACTTACTTTCTAGCGAGTATTAAAATGGAATAAGTGGGAGGATGGAAAGACAGTTGATAAACATAATAAAGGAGTAAATTACATAGTGTGTCAGGGACGCCTGGGTGGCTCAGTCGGTTAAGCGGCTGCCTTCGGCTCAGGTCATGATCCCGGGGTCCTGGGATCGAGTCGCACATCGGGCTCCCTGCTCGGCGGGGAGCCTGCTTCTCCCTCTGCCTGCCACTTTCCCTGCCTGTGCTCTGTCTCTCTCTGACAAATAAATAAATAAAATCTTTTTTAAAAAAATTACATAGTGTGTGGCAGAAGGTGGTAAGTGTTATGGGGGGAAAAGGAAAAAGCAGAGCAAGGAAAGGGCGATCAGGAATGTGTGCGTGCGTGAGTGCGTGTGTGCGTGTGTGCGTGTGTGTGTGTGTGTGTGTGTGTGTGTGTGAAGGAGACAGACAAACACAGATGAGGGAGCTGTCTTAGGATATTATTAAGTAGGACAATCAGGGCCAGCTGCCCCAAGAAATGACAACTGATCAAGGGGCTGAGGAAACCATCCATTTGGGTATCTGGCAGCAGGAACTATCAGTAAGAACAGATCAGGGGCTGGGGTACAGGACAGACGGGCAAGGAGACCAGCTGGAAAACTAGCAGCAATCCAGGCCTAGGAGGGACTGGAGGAAAATCCTCACTTGATACAGGAATGTCCAAGATGATTAATTAACAGAAAAGACAGTCCCACGCCAATGATACCGCTAAGATGTCTGGCAAAATCAGCTCAATAGGGATACTCTAGAACTAAGACCAGTGGGATTTCCATAAAATCTCCCCAAAAAGAGAAGCTCACAGTCGGACGTCACAAAACACACAAGGAAATCATTCCCACGAGCAAAGGTCGGCAGACAAAGTGAGCAGGATGATCAGTACCCCCAAGAAGCTGAGATCATCCATCAAACTAAAAAGGACTCTAGGGTATGTTACGTTTAAGACTATTTACAAGCAAATAAGGCTGAGCAAAGGAAAGCAGGTACAAAGAGAACATTCGATATGATTTCATTTGCAAAGTTCAAGAGCAGACAAAACTAAATCCACGGTGCTAGAAGACAAGATGGTGGTATATCACAGAGTGGTGATTTTGAAGGACATACGGAGGCCTTCTGGAAATGTTTTCTTTCTTGATGGCTGAGCTAGTTACACAGGTGAGTTGACTTTGTCAACATCCATCCAGCTCCACACTCGTGATCTGACTAGAGGAGACCGGCTAGCAGGGGCGGGGTGGGTAACACAGCAGAAGACGCCTCAAGAAGGAGGCACATTCCACTGGAACACAAACTATCAGAGCTGAAGACGGTCTTGGTGCTGAACCCCTCACTTTACAGAAGAGAAAACTGAGACCCAGAGAAGTAAAGGGAACCTTTGCCCCGCCCCCCAGTATTAACAGTTTTCCTTGACAAGGTATATACAGATTAAAGATGAGAGGCGGCAAGCAGACACAGTGGTGAGAAGCAGGACCCCCGGGGGCCACACCGCCTGCTAGCTGGGTGACCCTGGGCAAGGTCCGTGTCCCCCACGTGCCTCTGTTTCTTCACCCGTAAAATTATGTACAAATGTAACTCTGTACATCCACCTTCTGCAAAAGGTAGAACCACGATGTATGGAGCTGGACTGACCGCTACCTCAGGATCCAGGTGATTCTACTTCTGGATACACGCCCAACGGAAGCGCGTTCCCACGCGCACAAGTCAAAAGACGTGGACAAGTCTGTCCACAGCAGCGTCCTTTGTACGAGCTGGCCTGTGACAACCACCCAAGTGTCCACCACGCACGGGGTGGGTAACTAAACCGGGCCAGGTGTATACCACGGGAACTAAGGAGATGACCCGCGGATAAACACCACGCACGGAATACGGGGCGAAAGGAGCCAGAACACAACTCCACTTGCATGGAGCTCAAAAGCAGTCAAAGACAATGTCTGGTGGGAAGGGAGCGTGGCCACAGGGAGGGAGCCCAGGGCAGCTTCGGGGGTGCTGGTTTGTTCTCGATGTGGATGCCCATCAACGGTCCTTGAGCTGGACGGTTAGGATCCGAGTGCTCTTCCGTATGGATGTCACCGTAAAGGAATTTACTTCAGGGCAATGATGATAGAACCCACGTCGTAGTCTGTTGTGAGGAGAAAATGAGGCGATATCTGTGCAGCCTTTAGAACAGGGTGCGGCAGGAGGAAGGGGGATAGACGTGTACTGATAAAAGCTCAAAGTCTAGGGCAAGCGCTCTCCCTCTAGATCTCCTTCCTCCTTTTGAGCCCCCACTGCAGCAGGGGGTCTCCTCACTCCCGGGCCCCCCATATCCCACCGGGGTCTTGCACAGAACCCCCAGCATGCTGAGGGCATTGAAGGCACACAGGGGTTCAACAGCGTGCCCACGGGGACAGGGCGGGTAGAGTGCAGTGTGAGGCTGGACACGGCTGGTCTCAACCATAACCCCTAACACACACACCCAGCTCTTCCATATATGATTAAACAGAAAGCTGTGCTCTCCGATCTTGACTTTTGAACGGACTAATTCCTGCGGAGCAGGAGAATCAGAACCTGCTTAAATGTGGGCCATACTCCCCTGCAGGCATCGCTGACTTAAGAAAAACAACCAGCCCTCCCCGCCGCCCTGGTCCTAACCATAAGCAGGGGTGAGAAACACAGAGAAATGCCCTGTCCCGTTCTTCCCAGGCCTTGCTGGGTATCACGGTGGCCCGTCGGCCTGAGAACACGGTTTCAGAAGGGGCTGGTTTCTGTGGATTGGCGGGAACGGCAGCTGGGAAGGCTGGGCCGCGTTCTCCCCGGAACCTCTCCCCAGGTCTGAGCCACGGAGCGAGACAGGGCTGGGCCTGGGAATGAAGAGTTGGCTGCGATCAACCTGCCCACCTCTGAGGGCTGGCTTCGGGGAGAGGAAACACACTGGCCACAGGACTCGGGGGCAGGGTGTCCAACAGCCCTGCCCTGCGGCGTCCGACTCAAAGGTACTTTCATGTTTCGGATGCCAGATTCTGTATCTGCAAACACAATGTGTTTCCTTTTTCATGCTGGGGTTGGAGCCATCAGTTACCGTTTGGCCCAAATGGAAGCAGAGCACCGGGGGGGAAGCGGCAGGGGGAAGAGTCTCGCAATGCCCCCCAGCTGTGGCCTGGGGGCCAGG
>NC_058417.1:3553757-3563616 GCF_002201575.2 Neomonachus schauinslandi | reverse complement strand
AAGTGGTAAGGGCCCCAGGAAGCCTCAGGCACCAGAGCCCTGCCCCCAGCTGGGGCGTGCTTTCCTTGGCATGGGAGGGTGGTTCCAGAGCTCTCCCCGTCCAGGGAAACCTGCCTGGAAGCTTCGGAGCGCACCCTCCTGGAAGGCACCCTTTTCAGGGAACCTGGTCTCTCACGAGCTCGTGGCGTGGGAGAAAACAAAAATACTAACCGCAGAGCCAATGCACGTGGGAAATGTGTTGCAGTGGACTGCAATGCAATCCTCCCACGCTAGAGGACCTAAATCTGAAACCCGCTTCCTCTCCAGACCCTCCGCGTTTGGCAAAGTGCCTCCCTCTGAGGGCCCAGCCCTGTTCGCCGTTTAGTATGAAGGTACAAGTATTCACACTTCACACGCACAACCTCCCCAATGAGAGTGCATTCCACTCGCAGGGAGGGCACCCACTTCACACTTCTTTACCTCCCAGACCCAAGAGAGGGCCACCACCGCTGATGGCCCCAGAAACGTCCACTTACAGGGTTCTCCTTTGACTGCAGGCTCGGGGAGCTGGGGAAGGTCTTCTGGGGCCGAAAACGTCACACGGTTCTCATCTCCGAGGCTAATTCTAAGAAATCATGGCAGTCTAGGGTATTCTATTGAAAAGGATGCTAATACCCTGGGATCATCTCTGGCCTTAAAAGAACAGAGTGCTGTGCCTGATTAGCAATGTCTGCCCCGGTTTCAGAATGGGGGAGTGAAGGTGCGACTGCTAAGTATGCACCACGGCCACCCCAAGCTGGAACGGATGAGCCAAGAAGCCCCAACAGTGATAATCAGGCGGGCAGAGAGTGTCCCCGCCTTTGGGATGCCCCATCAAATACAGAACAGAATGCAATACACAGGGGCTTTGGGAAACTAAACGAGCTCTATTCTCACTTCCCTGTTACCTAAGGCTCAGTTATTCAAACCCAGGCCGTTTAAAGATCCCTGTGGTCCTACAGATTGTCAAACTCAGGTGCGGAGCCTCTGGCGATGTGTGAGAATTGCACATGACAACTACTACTCCCTCTTATCTGTAGGCAGAAAAGGACCTGGGGAAGAATCTAGAAATCTAGCAATAGCACCAGCCGGGAAGAGGGCAAGGAGGGGCTCCAATGTGAAGCTCGACCACCTGCACAAGGGGGTGACACCTCACCTACCTCACCCAGGCCAGTCCGAATCCTCCACAGAGATGGACTTCCGGCACCTTCTTCCAGCTTCCAGGCTGAGTTGGGAAGACTCCTTGGTTATCAGTGGATGTAGCGCGCTAGGGTGTTAACTTCCTGCCTTTCAAGGGTCTCACCCAACAGATTCCCTTCGCCCGCTGAAAAGCCACCCCTTTCAATAACCACACCTAGAGACATCTATCTTCTGGATCTTCTCTACATGGGCACATGCACTGCAACACGAATTCCTCTCCCCCTAACGATGGCCTCTACACTAGTCCCATCAGCAGAAGGCCCAGGGGTGTCCGGGGACGGCTCCCACACGGGCAAAGCCAGGGCACGCTTCTCCAGTCCCGGGCAGAGCTGCTCAGTCCCCAGCACCCCTGTCCCCTCTCGGTGACATCTGCTCTTGAGCTCTGTCAGTGGGCATCTCAGAGAAAGGTCTGTCGGGAAGGAGGTTTGGGGCAAGCACCGAAGTGTCAAGAAGGGTGTCACTGAGTGTCAAGACGTCTCAGACAAGAGGCATTCCACACTCGGCCGCTCGCGTGCCCACAGCCCCTTCTCTCTGGCACAGAAGAAGGTGGCCGGGCTGAACGCACACCCAGCTGAGGCCTCCCAGGAGCTGGGGGCGGGAAGGAGGAGCTACCGCTACGGGCCAAGGGCTGGCCACGGGAACGGGTGTCTGCCTTCTGACGTGGGGAGAAAAGGCACATCAGTTGTACAGGATTCCGAAGGCCGATGAAAATCCAACTCCGAGTTTACAGCAGGAATGCATTTTGGGGATAAGCATGCGGGAATGCAATGCAGAGCTTGCTAGGCTATGAGACACAGGTCGAACGTCAGGACAGCAGACAGCGTGGGGGACTGTCCCCGGCAGCTCCCGTGCTCTAGGCGCTCCCCAGAAAAGCCGTCCCACCGGGGCTGGGTACAATAGGACGCGGCTGCTATGTGATCAGCCTTGAAACCAGCCCCGCTGATAACCCCCTGCTCTCTGTGTCTGCAAGGGCCTCACTGACTACGCCAGGATGTGCCCTGCAGACCAGTCTGCAGGTAGTTCTGTGGGTGGCAGGGACATCCGTTTTTGGGGAGGCTTCCGTTCCTGGCGGCCATCTGATGTATTGAAACAAAACCCATATAAAGCCCCTATTACAATGGCTGGCGCTTAGTAGGGGCTTGTGGTCCCTCTTCAGGATGTCACTTGGACTGCCTTGGACTGACATTGTCAACTCCTCAGTTCCCCGGCCTCCCAAACTAATGCCACGTCTTCCGAGGCCACAGAGCCCACAGAGGCTGCTGTGGGTCTTCCCAGACGACAGGCAAAATGCCGTGGGCCACTCTGCGAGTATTAGGCTTAAATCCGGAGCCTTTCAAAAAGCCCTCTGAGACCTCCGGGCTCCCTCTAATGAAAGGCACTGCAGAAACCCAAGGTATGATTATCACTTCTGAAAGGAAGAAAAAAAAAAAAAATACTGGCTCACAAAATATCCATCCTGGTGCCTCGACAGATAAGGAGGTTTTATAATCCGGTTCCCTAGGGAGCCATTTATTTTGGTGAGGCCAGTGTTCATAGCAGACACTGTCAAAGCCATCAAGATAACAGGAATAACAACCCAGTGGACTTTTGAAGTGTAAACATAAAAGTCTATTAAGAATACAATGTTGGTTTAATCCCAAGACAAAAAATTTACTTAATGAAAAGCACAACTCATCTCCAGAAGGAGATATCGGTACCAGCTGTGAGCAGAAAAGGAGGGGATTCCTTCCAGGGAACATCTGAATTTCAACCCACTGCCTTTCCAATATTTACTCTGGACATAAAGTCTCAAATACTTTTCCGAGGATCTCATTTTTCTACAGGAGGAGGAGGAGGTCAGAGAGAAGTCTGGGCAGGGCCAAAGGCTTCTTGGCAAAGCCTGGAAATGCACAGACCCACCCTGGGAGGTTTACCCTGACACAACTCCGTCTCCGTTCTCTCTGGGTAGAGTAGGGAGCAGCCTCCTTGCCCACCGGATGCTGGGGAGAACCGCAGCAGAGACCCTCACTCCAGCTGCCATGCAGCCAACCGAGATCACCAACGGCCCTGTGCGAACACACATGAACTTCACCTACCATGCTAGCAGCCAGGGTATGCCGCTAAGCTCCTCTCTTCAAAAGCACTTCTCAGCCTACTTCCTAGATTTTCTTCTACATGTTCCAGAGAAGCAAGGGGGCTACGGAGCACTAGGGAAACGGAAAAGGCCTCATCAAAGAGGATTTTGTGATTATGAGCTCTGTTTCCCCACCTTTGAGAAAGATCACGGGCCCTGAAATCAAGAAGAGACTTGGCCATCACCAACCCTGGTGGATGCCAAGACCTGCAAGAAAGTATTTAAACCCTCTTCACTATATTCCTAACTCTCAGCGCCCACTAGGCCTGAGGGCTAAAATGAAGGATGATTTTTTTTTTTAAAGATTTTATTTATTTATCTGACAGAGAGAGAGAGAGAGAGAGAGCACAAACAGGGGGAGCGGGAGAGGGAGAAGCAGGCTCTCCGCTGAGCAGGGAGCCCAACGCAGGGCTCGATCCAGGACCCTGGGATCATAACCTGAGCCGAAGGCAGACGCTTAACCAACTGAGTCACCCAGGTGCCCCTGAAGGATGGTTTCTTACATACAACTTCGTATTTATATACGTATGAACATAATTAATACAACATAACATAATCAACACAACAAGGGAACCATCTCCAATTCTGGCAGAAGTAACAGGTGGTTTCAATTCTCTCCTATACGTGGATATGTAACTACCATCCACCCACCGACCTGTCCATCCATCCGTCCATTCTCTGTGGAGTCAGCACAAAGGATGCAATAAGACAAAGCATAAACATCCAGCTCTACCACCTACTAACCACCATGGCTTTGGGAAAACCATTTTAATGTCCCTAGGTTATGGTTTTCTCATCTGTAAAATAAGTGCAATCATACTGTGTATTATTAGCATGGTTGCGATGATTAAATGACTGATACGAGTGCTTGGCAAAAAAAATAAGCTCCCAAGACTTAACCACCATAATGATGATAATTATAATAATTACTAAGACTATAAAAACACTCACTGATCTACAGCTATGTGCCAGGCTCTAGACTAAGCAGCAAACAATTTTAGCCTTCTGATTTTGCAAGAGTCTTTAGTGGGGCGTTGGATTTCTCACAGCAACACCTCCAATACAACACCCCTCTCTTGCTGGGGATGATGCGCGTGAGAGCCATTTGCAGCATGAGGACCCCCCCACACACACACACAAAGCCATGTTTAAACAATTACCAGCATTATGTTGCAGGTACCCATGACCATAGGAGGCCAGCCCAGCACGGTGCTCATCTTGCAGAGACGTCTTTTGTGTGGGTTTTGGGTTTCAGCTGGGCAACGCAAAGCCATAGAGTGAGTCGCAAAACGAGTTTTCATAAGCTCACCCTGTCACAAACCAGGCAGGGGTTCATGCTGACATCCCCACAGTAAGATTAAACAGCATGCTTCGTCAGGCACTAAATACTAACACAGCTCCGACGTCAGGGGGACACTGATTAAAACTGATGTCAATAATTTATGAAACACAATATGGTCTTCAGATGCTCTTTTGGAAAAAAAAGAAGAAGAAGAAGAAGGGGGGAGAGAGAGGGCCTAGCAACCCAGGTGGTTTAAAACTGTTCATGCATTCTCCCTTGAATGTACACACACCCCCACCATGCATGGATGCTTCTTTACGCGATGAATGTAAATGCACATGTGTATAAGAGCATATGAGCACCGCTGATACATATGGGCGGAAGAAAGTATTTAGTTATTCCACTGAGAGCTGTCGAGACTGTAACGTTATACACGGTCTTGTCTTTCATATTGTTTTGAGGGGTTTTTTCTTCCAGAAGAAATCCAAAATTGCATTTAAAATAAAATTGGGCTTTACGAAAAGTTCACATTTATTCCGTAGAGAACTCAACCTTGAAAAGGTACCAAAAAGAAAGCTTGACGAAAGAAAACCTATAGGATGTACGCATTTCTTAGCAATCCGAAAGTACCTCGGCCCTGTGTAGAACCGTGTGGTCAAATCATAATATCCATGTCTTTTTAAATTTTTGGAGGGTTTTTTGAGGGGGGGAGGCGGTGTGGGAAGTAACCTAGGGTAGGATGCCATTTTAGTCTATTATAAATCACTGTCTCATTATTTTATAAAGGCAAAAACAAAATATCACAGTGATAACGCTTCATTTTTTTTTTTTTAAACCAGGACTGATTTTTGGAATTTAAAAACATCCTTCTTGACTTTGCCTTCACTGTAAATAATCTGGGTAGCTTGACTTTATATGTCAACAGTGTGAAATTCACAAGTTGGGATTATGTTGGGGGAAAAAATCTGAGCCGCTGATAGTACAAAAGTCAGTGTGTGAAGGATTTATTAATGCTTTTTTTCCCTAGCACAGTGCCCTGTGTGTCTCAGAACACCTGTCAAATACTAATTCATTCACATATCTCCACTACAGGGCCTTTTCATAAAAAGCTCGACCTTTAATTGTAAATCACTTCTAAATTGTCTTTGCTGGCTTTCTCTTTTGCGGAATGATGGAAAAATCACTAAGACTTCAATTAAGACTTTATGGGAACTTCAACCTGACGTTCCCGGGGCTGTAGCTACAAGATATCAGAACATCTATTCAAAAAGGAAACTATAAATAACTTTAACTTAGTTGAATTGGCTTTGCTTTTACGAGATGACTGAATAATTGGCAAGATTTAAAGATACTTTAACTACTGAGAATTAAAATAACTTCAGGAAAAACCAGAAAATATTGTTAGCCGATTATTTGTCATGCAGATTATGTACTTATTAGGCCCAATTAAACTTTTTGAACAAAAAACACTTACTAATTACATTAGTTAATACGTTGATTGCTCAATTTGGCTGTTAAAAAAAAAAAAGTCAATCCAATTTGTGCACATAGTTAATGCCGTGGTCAAAAGACAAAATCCTAAACTACAGAGATTATTTCAAGTGCATGACCATTGTTACAACAAATACGGGTTCCGTCTCCACATCCAAAGTGACAGGGAAGAGATGGGGGCGGGCGGTGAATCTGAACAATACCAAGGCTAAGACGAATCTTCAAGCCAATACAATGTTACCACAAGATCCAGTGTATTTGCCTCAATGTATTCACTTGCATTTACCCAATTAGACCCCGCTGTTGACAACCCCAAGATATCTTTCATATGCACATGCAAACTAAAACTGATAGCAAAACCGTGGGAGGCCCTTTAAATGTCAATAAAGGGCTTTTACGCACAAAAGGAAGCAAAGAAAAGAGGGAGGGGGAAAGAGAAGGGATGGGAAAAACCAACATTTCTAAAGGAATGGAGCAGATCAAAGCAATTTTATTCTCAAAGACCACTAAGTCAGGGTGTAACTGCTAGCTCGCCGCGGAATCCTGCAAAGTCTCTTCAAGCTGGCAACCCGTTCAGTCCCTTAAATGAGGGGGATGAACAATTAGGTCTGCAAAAGCGGGACCCGGTGCAAAAAATGGACGGCCTGCGCCAAGCAACAGGAGTTGCAGCCCTCTGCAGCCCAGGACGCCTGACTGGGCCTCAGTGCCCACCCAGCTCTCCAAGACATGTTTTCCACCCGCTTGCTCAAAAGTCTGCATCCACAGTCATGAGGCACAAACTATTCGACAACAACATGACACAATTAATCAGAACCAGACCTCAAAACGTGTGTTTGTGGGGACCAGCACACTTAGCAGTGTGCCTCCGACCGGGAAGAGATTGAAGAAACCCGCGCTGGCTGCCTGGGGGTGGGGGGAGGGCGGGATAGCTATATGTTCACAAAAGATGCACACCGAACGGTGTTTGGAGGAACTAAATACTGTTCATTAAAATAGAATGTGGGATTTGGAAATTTACATCTCATACTGGAATTCTCTGGCATTCCTCCTCCCCCCTCCCATTTTGTTTTTTGTTTTGTTTTCCTGGGGAGAAACTGATGCCTGAGAGTTTCTACAGCAGCAAAGTTGTACAATTCAGAAATAGAACGGATCTCTCTCTCTCCCCCCCCCCCCACCCCTTTTTTAAGCCTCATTTCTGACCCAACAGTATTCACCAGTCCTGGTTTTGTCAGATTTCTTTCAGGACTTGAAACCCCATTAAAAAGCGAGAAGCTGGACCCTTGGTTAATTCAAAGCTCTTCCATTTCACCTAACCCTGATGCTCACAACACACACACACACACACACACACACACACACACACACGTTGATATACTTTCTGGGACCAGGATTATTTTAAAATAATTACTGAACTCTCCTTTGTAATCTGTAGATAGTAATTAATTTAAATCACATCATTCTTCTGCTAACACAAATACGCTGTTCAAAAGGTGGGAGGGATTTTTTTTTTTTTCAAACCATAAAAGACAAATAGAGGGTACAGGAGTGATATATTCGTCCGGTGCCGAGCTGGCCCCAAACTGCAAATCCCTCTGCCATCTCCCAAAGGATTTGTGGCTGGGGAGCTGGAACTTCCCGGGAACCGGGCCTGGGTTCTCAACTGCGCGCCCAGCTGCAGCCCTGGGAAAGGGTGGGGGGTGACGGGGAGGGTAAGGCGGAGGTGGATCCCAGAGTCCCGCCAAACTGAGGGTAAGGCAACGCATGTTTGCATTCGAGTCCGGAGTCAGGGGGACCAGTCAGCAAGTTTTCTGCAAAACCCTCTGCCCCGAAGCATTTCTCATGCTTCCCGGCTTCGCAGAGCGCACTGGGCGCAAATCCGAGCGTCCGGGGCCAGCGCCACGCGAGCCCGTGAACCGGCTCTCAGCCCTCCCCGGCCCCGGGACGTCCCGGAACGCGCCCCCCACGGTCCGCGCCGCATCCACGCGGCCGGCAGTGGTCCCGTGCGGCCGCCAGGCCCCCACCCCCAGCCCGCCGCGCGCGTCCCCGCGGCGCCCCCCACTCACCCACGCACTCGTTGGCCTCGCGGGCCGTGGCGCGCTGCCAGGGCCGGTCGTAGTGGAACGGCTTGCAGCGGTCGCACTCCGGGCCGGCCGTGTTGTGCCTGCAGTCGCACACCAGGCTGTCGTCGCGGTCGCGCACGCAGCGGGCGGCGTGGCCGTTGCACTTGCAGCGGCCGCCCACCTGCAGGTCGGACACGGCGTAGAAGTACGAGTCGCGAGCCAGCTCGGAGTCGTCCTCGTTCTCGTCACCGAACGTGTGCAGGCGGCTGAAGGCCACACGGATGTCAGTGGCCGTGACCCAGTCCTGCAGCACGGGCGAGTTGTCGAAGTCGTGCGCCGAGGGCCGCCCGTCCAGCGTGCTGAAGGCGATGAGGCCGCCCGAGAGCGGGCGCATGTCGGTGTGCGAGTCGGTGCACACGGCCTCCTGCTCGTTCTGCTTGGTGATGGGCGCGCGGTGCGGCCGGTTGTACATCTTGCGGCACTGCGTGGAGTAGAACTGGAAGGGCACCCACGTGCGCCCGTAGTCCATGGACTTGTAGATGGCCATGGACTCGGGCCGCGGCGAGCAGAACTGCAGGCTCACGTAGGTCACCTCGAACTTCTTGCCGAGCGACAGCGTGAGCGTGACGTTGTGCGGGAACTGCAGGTAGTTCTCGGACTGCCAGCACGTCAGGTTGTGCGGGTTGTTGAGATCGGTGAGGAAGGCGGGCGGGTGCGCCTTCCTGGGGTCCGACGCGTTGCAAAGGTGGCAGGAGCGCAGCCGCTCCTCGCCGCGCTCGCTCACCACGCAGTAGCGCGCCGGGGGCCGGCCGCAGGTGCTGGACACGCGCACGTCCTTGCCGAAGGCCGCGTTGACAAAGTCGGGGATGCAGCGGCGCGGGTGGCCGTTCTCGTCCGAGCAGGGGTCGGGCTGCGCCGCCTGGCCCGAGAACATGCTGAGCCCGGGCCCGCCGCGCACCGCGCCCACCAGGCACGCCACGGCCGCCAGCGCCGCCAGCGCCTCCCACACTGCGCGCATCATGCTGCGTCCAGCTTGCCCCGGCCCGGCCGCGCCGAGGAGTCGGTCCGCCCGCCGCAGAAGGCGCCTGCGGAGAGAGGGGAGCTGCGCTCAGCCAGCCCGCCCCGCGCCCTCCACTCCACCCCCCTCCCCTCCCCGGGCGGGCGGCGAGCCGGGGCGCGGGGCGAACGCCCGGCTTCCGCGGCACCAACCCCGCCGCCGCCCGCCCGCCTCGCTCCCCACAGTCCCGGGGGGAGGGGGCAGGCGAATCCGGGCCCCCGCCCCTCCCCCCGAGCCCGCACCGCCCGCGCCAGTCCTTCCCGGCCGGGCGGCGAGCCGGGGCCGCGGGCGAACGCTCGGCTTCCCGGCCACCGCCGCCTCCACGCCGCCCGAGGGGGGCATGCCCGCGCCCGCCTGCCGGTCCGCAGCCAGCCCGCCTAGCGCCCCAAGCCTCGGCGCGGGACAGCGCGGGGGGCCCGCCAGCCCGCACGGCCCCGCGCCCCTTCCTCCCGCGGCCCCGGGGGTCCCTCCGCGCTGGCCCAGATCGCGTCCCCGCCGCAGAGTCCGCGCTCGGGACTTTACCTCTGGCGAGGGCAAAAGAGAAAGAAAAGTTTGCCCGGCCCCGGCCGGGAGCCCGCGCGCCGGACGGCGGAGAGCCTCTCGCTCGCGGCCAGCAGGCGCGTCCTGCCTCAGCGCGG
>NC_058417.1:3539423-3553357 GCF_002201575.2 Neomonachus schauinslandi | reverse complement strand
AGGGGAGCGCGGGGGCGGGGGGCGGGGCCGCCGGGCGGGGCGCCGGCCAATAACGTCGGCGAGCAGCCGCCCGCTCGCGAGCAAAGTTTTAACCCCGGGAAAGAAGAAAGTTAAAGGGAAGCGGCCCGGGACGCGGAGCGAGCGGGAGCGCGAGCGGGTGGGAACCGGGGAGCCCGAGGAAGGGCGGCAGAGACAAAGAGAAAGCGAGGAGAGCGCCCGGGGAAACCCCGGGGAGGGGGCTGGGCCCGGCGAGCACCCCACGGAGGGAGGAGGGGCCGGCCGGGGACTGTCAGCCTCGCCCGGGCCCCCCGCGCCGCCCGGGGAGCCCCGCAGGTTTCCGCCGGCCCCACGCCCCGGGGGAGCGCGCGGGCGGGGGGGGGGGAGGGGACGACGTGCTCCCTCCTGGTCCCGGCCAAACACATCTGTGTTTGTTTTCTTTGCTGCGCCGAGGTCGGGCCTTCCTCCAACCCGGCCTGATGGCCCCGGTGGCACCGCGCACAGGGCCGTGCCCCCGTGGGCAGACAGCCGGGAATCCGGAGGAAGCGGGAGGGGGGGAGGTAACCTCTGCCAGCTCACCCCTTCCTCCTGAAGCCCACCGGCGCGGGCGAGAAGGGGCCGCTACCCTGTCCCCCCACGGTTGTCACCCTGCGGTGGGCCTGTGTGCCGGGAAGGCGGCTGGCTCCTTGCGTCCCGGGGATCCTGTGGTGGACTGGAGGCTGAAGATGAGAAAGCAGCCGGACAGCACGGGGGCCCGGGCCCACGCCCCTTCCAGACGGGTCTGCGGGCCTCGGGCTGGGGGCAGCCCAGCCCCCCCCCCCAGGTACCCTGAGGCAGGCTTGTATTTTCAAGGGTGCTCTGCCCCGCAGAAGCTCACGCGAGCCTCACGACAGCTTTGCAAAGTAGGTCTTAACTCCATTTCGCAGATGAAGAAACTGAGGTCAAGAAGCTTGCCCAACATCTCCCATGGAGATGTCAACATGGATCAAATCCGGGAATAGAAACTAGGGCTCCTTCCTCTCTTCCTTGTCAAGTGGATAATAATCCCACTCAATTATAGTCTCACGAGGAAACCTTGGGGCCACCCAGCTTCTCCTTCTTGCCTCATTCTCTGCCACCTTAACAGAAGGACGGAGGACAGTGACAGCATCCTTTGACTATCCTGCTGCGCAGCCAAAGCGCTTTGGGGGAAGAATACGCTGGGCTGAGAGTTTGAAACTCAATCCCTGTTGGTTTGTTACTTTTAGATGAGTGATCTAGTCATAAATCTGGACTGAAAGCCCAGGGTTCTGGTTCTGGCCCAAGAGCCGGCTTGCTGCATTATCTCCATCAAATGTCTCCTTTTGTCTTATTGGCATTCTCATAAACTGAGAATCTAAGGGGCCTCAAGGCTCGGTTGGCCCAGCTCAGTCTCCTTGGAAAACTGCCTTCCCCAGCCTCCCTGAGAGAGGGCCACCCAAGCCAGCTCTTTTAGGGATGGGAGCTCACCACAGCCCAAGGAAATAAATGCATTCCCTTGCAGGACAGACAGCCCGGATTCATCCTCTGCCCTAGGGGAACGCTTTAGCTTTGCTTTCCCTGTGCCATTTACCACTCCCTACACTGTTTATTTCTGCCTTGTGGCAGAGAGGATTCTCGGTGACTTACGAGGCTACTTAGAACATTGCAAAATAACATAAATTAGACAGTGAGGTGAGAGGAGACAGAGGGAAAACTTAACTCTTGTGGCCTGGGAGATCCAAGGGCCATGTCGAAAGCATAGCAGTGAGGAGTAATGCTTTGAAGCCAGAGTGTGTGGCCTTGGCGAGTTTTCCATCTCTCTGTGCTTTGCTTTCCTGGTTTGTAAAAAGGGGACAATAATATCTATCTCATAGGGTTATGAGCATCAAATGAGTTAGCTCATATGAAGACTGTAACTTATAATATGTGGACACACCCATAATGCACTTACATAATCTACACGAATAAAGTGTATATGTAAATATGCATAAAGCCAGGCACATAGCAAAGGGATGTAGCAATGTTCATTGGGACTACTAAGTTGCTAGATCTTTATAGATATTTAAAATAATTTAGGGGGCGCCTAATAATAATAAATTAGGGTGGCTCACTTGGTTAAGCATCTGCCTTCGGCTCAGGTCATGATCTCAGGGTCCTGGGATCGATCCCCCCCTCCATCCAGCTCTCTGCTCAGCAGGGAGTCTGCTTCTCCCTCTCACTCTCTCTCTGTGCTCTCTCTCTCTCACTCTCTCTCAAATAGGGATAAATAAAATATTTTTTTTAATTAAAAAAATAAAATAATTTAAAGAAGAGCATTTAATTACATGCAAAGATGTTCATGACATATTACAACCTACTTTGCAAAGTAGGTTGTAGACCTACTTTGCAAAGCTGTCGTGAGGCTCACGTGAGCTTGTGCGGGGCAGAGCACCCTTGAAAATACAAGCCTGCCTCAGGGTATTACAAAACAAATTACAAAACATGAGGGGCGCCTGGGTGGCTCAGTTGGTTAAGCGACTACCTTCAGCTCAGGTCATGATCCCAGGGTCCTGGGATCGAGTCCCACATCAGGCTCCCCTTGCTCTGAGGGGAGCCTGCTTCTCTCTCTGCCTCTGCCTGCCACTCCCCCTGCTTGTGCTCTCTCTCTGTCAAATAAATAAATAAAATCTTAAAAAAAAAAAATTACAAAACATGATGTCTCCCCCAAAAGAACACTATGCACAGTATAAGCTCATTTTTATTTTTTTTAAGTATGCATAAAAAGACAACTTGGTTCACCGTGGTGATCACAGGTGATTTTTATTGCTTTTTGCTTGGGCGTTCTGAATTTTGTATGGTAGAATAAGAAGGAGAGTGAAGAGAAGAAAGAAAAACCAGGAGGGGGGGAAATGGGAATAAAGCAAAAATGCTCCCTGGAATGCTCTATTCACCTCCTGTGGGTGGGCCACAAATTTGTCCCTCAGCTTTCCCGCAGCCCAAATGAAAAGGAAACCGTGCAGTTACAGGATTCCCAGTGTCCATGAGATAAAAACAGACAAACCTATTACTCAAGAAAGAGCATTACAACTATTCTTGGGACTAAGATCAGACAGGAATTTCTCCCCGGGGCGGTGGGGGTGGGGGAGGACATAAAGGGAACACAGTAGGTGGTACTGAGCACACAACCTCAAGACCATCCCCATGGTGGTGACAGCAGTGAGCTCCATGGGACGGTTTCTCTGTGACGGCCCGCGATAGAATGGTGGCATTACACCAAAACACAAGTCAGGGAAAGCCAGTCTGGCCAGGACAGGTCTGAAAGAAGCAAATCAGGGTGCCCAGCTCATTGCCCACCCACGTTGGGTCTGTTTTTGGGGGTGTCTACTGGGCTGGCTTGCAGAGCGTGCTCCAAGCCTTCCTTCTGCTGTGTTGTTTCTGTCCACAGAGAATTTTTTTTTTAATTTTTTTATTAAGTAACCGCTACACCCAACGTGGGGCTCGAACTCACGACCCCAAGATATCCTGGAGATCCGGAACATTCTGGGATGCAGTAGAACATGTCTACCTCCATTCAAAACCCACCTCCCTGCAACTAATACAGTCCATGCAATTCCAGCCCCACATGGCAGCCCAGCCCAAGGATCTGCCTCTTGCAAGTTTTGCAATCAGCCCTCTATCATCCTTCAGTTTTATCCGTTAGGCAAAAATGTTTCCAGTTCTTTCCGTGACTTCTCACAGGGCAGTTTTCTGGCCCCTCGGCAGCCGCTCCCAATGCCCTTTCATTTGTCAGTGTCCCTCCCTAAAGCATACTGCCCTCTGAGGGGACAAATGAAAAAAACAGATGTCCAAGTGTTGTGAGAGCTTCTCAAGGTGGGGGTTATAAATACACACCCGAAAAGGCATGTCGGGCTCCGGCAGCAGGATCCTCGGCACAAATAGTTCAAAACACAACAGTGCCGCTCTTGGATGAGAAAGCAAATTCCCAGGTGTTCCTGCAAGCAATGCGGGGGGACAGGGAGCCACCATTCTCAGCGCCCAGCCTCACTTGGGAAGCCTGAGGATCACTCTAGGAAGAGGAGAATGTGGCCCTTTCAAGAAAATCTATAAGGAGCCAGAGGAGGAGGGGAGGAAAGCCAGAAGACTCAGGTGCCCCAGAAGCCAACAGGGAAGTTTTAAGGAAGGCGGGGTGGTGCGCCGTGTCACGTGCCTTCAAGGTCAAGATAAGATCTGAAACAAGTCCTTTGGATCTGAACGACAGGGAAGTCACCGGTGACCTTGGCTAGCAGGGGCAGTGGAGTGCTGGGGACAGACGCCAGACTGCCTCGGGTCATGGAAGTGGGGACGGCAAGTGTAGACAACAGTTCGCAAAGCGTGGAAATGAGTGGTAGGAAAGAGATAGGGTGATAGGAAGGAACGGAAGGAGAGAGGTTGAAGACAGACAGAGCCCGCCTTTTAGAATAGGCGGTCAGGTGCCAAAGCATCAGGAAGTGGGAGCATCTTCTGAGAGTGGGGGAGCAGGTGAGAACACTGGAGGTTGGAGGACAGGGGAAAGCTTGATTGGGTCACTATGGAGGAGAGGCGGATGCTTGCTGGCCAGAACTCAAGCTCCTGCTGAGGTTGGTGACCATCTACGAGAAAGAGAGCCCCAACCGTCCAAGGCACAGCCCTCCGCCACTGCCCCAGCAGGGCTCGGCAGCCCCTGTGTAGACCCAGAGAAAGTAGGACCACCGGGTTAATCTAGAGTTGCAGGTTTCTTCCAGGAAGTAGGACAGAAGGGGTAGGGGGGTGGCTGCTGGGATGGACCACGGAAGCAAAGCTAAAGAGAGAAGACATGAAGACAGGAGAGAACAGGAAACGGAGCCCAGGGTTCTAGAACTGTGCTGTCCAGTGCAATAGACGGGAACCATTGTAACTATTTCAATTTGGGCTTGAATGAATCAAAAGGAAATAAAGTTAAAGTGTCCTCCGTTAATCCTCATTTACAGACAGAGGCGATAAAGAACATTTCTATCATCCCAGAAAGTTCTGTTGGACAGAGCTGGTCTGGAAGATTCAAGAAGAAAGAAGAGATGTGGTGAGTTGCCGAGAAGATCGCAGTCTCAAACTGGAGTCCGAAGGGAAGATTCCAGAGTGGGAAGAGCTCTGGGTGATGACGAGGCCCACCGAGGACAAGAGGGGGCTTCCTGCTGGGAGGCAGAGGTGAAGGGGACTGGGCGTAAGGAGGTCCAGGTGCCGGATGGGCTGTCCACCTGGGTTTTAAAGGCATGCAGGACCAGCCTCAGGACTTGGGGTGAGATGAAGGCTGAACCAGGGGCTGGTGTCTTCAAAGAGGAGGAGAGTGACCTAGATTGTGGCAAGTGGGGTGGGGATTCAGAGGAGGAGATGGGAATTATTTCTTTGATGAAGATGGAAGGAGCTTTGGGTGTTGAGGAGGACGGTCCCCCCACGCCCCCGGTCCTGGGCGTGGGGTAGTGTGGTGTGGAGGGTAGTCCCACTGAAGAGGCCTGTGGTGTGAGTGAGGGGGGGCTGGAATGGGGCATGAGCAAGAAGGCAGGTCAGGGGGAGCACTCAGTGAACATGGGGAGGATGCAGGAGAGGGCAAGGCCCAGCGATGGGGGGCACCGGATGTCACAGGCTAACGGCTTGAGAGGAAGGGCTCGGAAGAAACGAGATAACCCAGGGCCTTTATCATGGGCGTGACCAAGGGTCCTACTTCTTAAATCAAGCATTGATTTAATGCTTACTGTGTGCCAAGCCGTCTTCCAAGCATTCCATCGATCGCTAGCTCAGAATACTCCTAACACCTGACAAGACAGGTATATGATCCTCTCCTCTTTACAGCGAAGGAAACTGGGCTACAGGGAAGTGATGTGCTGAAGATCACATCCCAGGTGAGCAGAGGAGCAGGGATTTGAACTAACACGATGCGGTACCAGGGTTGGGAGCTCTCAGTCACCGCTCACGGGTAGGACAGACTTGGCTGACATTTGGCACCCATGGGCCTCCGCCACGGCTGGACAGGGGAAGGGGGATACAGATCTACCTGCAGTAGGAGCTGAGAGCTGGCTTGACTGAGCTTCTGAGTGTGTCTGGTTCCCTAGGACCCCCGACAGAAGCTGAACACTGTAGCACCAGAGGAATGGAAGATTCTGGAATCTGATGCAGGCATCTGGCCTCCCCAAAAGGGTCAGGGTGGCCTGCTTCGATAGCATTTCTCTGGGAAACAGGAAGAACTGGACGCAGACAAACCATGATTCCAAGTCCCCTCAAGCTGACCTCATGTGACCTTGAGCAAGGGGCTCTGCCCATCTCGCAGTGAAACGGGGATCATCACACTTGTCGTATAGGCTTGTGAGACAAAAGGCTTGTGATTAAAAAGATGGGTTGTGAAAAGAAAGAAGCTGGCCTCTTAGATGATAGTTTAGGGGTTTTTTGGACTTTGGGTTTTTTATTCTCAAAATCCCCAGATCTGGTTCCCAGATCCCTCACCCTAGAAGAATGAGGGGATGCTCACCCGACAGGCCTCATGGAGGATTGCTCAAGGTGACCTCATTCCCTCGGCAGGGTTTCGGGAGCTGGGACAGCTTGGGGAAAGGTTTTGGAGCATGGCAGAAGAGGCCTGTATAGTGTGGAGGGTTTCTGGAGGTTTACCCATCCATTTCCTCAGTGTTGTGGATGGTCCTCACCTCCAGCTCGGGCCTCCCCAGTTGCCAGCTTCTTGGCTGAGGATTCAGGATTTGGGCACAGAAGCCTGTACAAACCCCAAATCCACCAAATCCTTTAATCTACCAGAGTTCTTTGAAGGGGTGAAAATGCCTGTGGATAAGGGGAACCAGCCGATGTAATTTATTTTCATTTGCAAAAACCTTTTGACAAGGTCCCACCCTGAATGCTATTAAAGTAAAGAAAATGCTTCACCATGGGGGGAAGCTTTGTCAGGGATGGAAGGAAACAAAGAGTTCACATAAAGGGACAGTTCTCTGGATGGAGAAAGTGGGGGGGGGGGCGGAGCTCTGAGCCCAGAGTTGGGGTTCAGCTCCTTCAACACTGACATGAGCTCTGAAGGAGGACATTCTCTCAGGAAAACCTCAAAGTACAGAGGCGATCTCAAGAAACAGAATACATGGGCTGGGGACACAGACAGGGTTCACAGAAGGTGATGTATTTGGGGGAGAAATAGCTTGAAAAACTTTTATAGGGCTAAAGGTTTTCAGTTGCGATTGAAAAATGCTCTTTTAGGGCCCGAACACGGGCTGTTTCCTGAAGATCATTTCTCCACAGAGGTGCTGTTCGCATTTAGGGCCGGAAAATTCTTTACTGGGCAGAACAGTTCTATGCCATGGCAGGGCATTTAGCATCCCTGACTCCTGCCTGTTAAATGCCAGTAGGTTCCCCCAAACACACACACACACACACCAATCACTCCCATCACTGGAAAACAGCTCCTCACATTTATATATCCCCCCTAGAAGAACCTCCCACTCCCCCACCCCATTCTGATCTACCTGAAATTTAGCCTAATGTGCCACTAAGCACCTCCCCCTGACACACACACACACACACACACACACAAAGGAAAAAGCTAAATAAATTCTCAGAAAGAGAACTGGAAACGAAACAAGATGCACTTATGTTTAGGATCTTCTGGGAAGGTCTAGTCCTCGTATCTCAAAATGCTTGTGGAGGTGGAGATGGCCGGGACAAGAGTAACTTGATGGTGGTAAGAGCCGGGAACATAAATAAAGCAGAGGAGGGGATGATGGAGAGTGCCAGGAGGAAAGGTGCATCTTACACAAGGTACTGGGGTGGGGGAATGGGGGTTGCCTCTCTGAGAAGGATCCAGTAGAGCAGAGTTAAGTAATAAAGGGAGCTGTGGGGATATGGAGGTTGGGGAGCGGGGAGAAACGTGCATTCCAGGCGCCAAAGACAGCAAGTGCAAAGGTCCTGAGGCAGTTTGACTTGACAAGGAACAGGAAGGAGGCCAGCTTCGTGAGGGCTTGAGGAGCGAGACGGGGAGTGGTAGGAGATGAGGTCAGAGAGGTAAGTGCAGGTCAGGGTACACACAGTCTCGCGGACTTTGGTAAGGAATCTGAACATTTCAGGATCCATCCTGGGTACCCATAGCTCTTAATACCACATCGTTGCCCCGACTAATCCGTGAGCTTCTTGAGGGAGGAATCATATCTTCTCCCTCTGACTCCCCAGTGTCTTCACGTGCTTCCAGGCACAGAATAGGAATGCACTACAAATTCATGACAATTAAGTAATTAAAAACCTACAGAATTATGGACAACCGGTGATGGTGACCAGCTCTGGCAGGCAGAAAAATGCGCCCCGCCCCCAAGAAGATTATTCACGTCTTCATCCCTGGAAACTGTGAATGTCGCCCTGCCTTCGGTCTTTGCCGCCGGGACCCAGTTGGAGACCATGAAATGGGAAAATCACTGTGGATTATCCGGGTGGACCCTAAATGTCACGCCTCAAGAGAGAGGCAGAGGGAGCACTGACAAGATAGAGGAGGAGAAGGCCACGTGAAGCCACAGGCAGAAATCACAGTGATGCAGCCACAAGCCAAGAAGGCCAGTGGCCACCAGCGGCCACCAGAAGCTGAAAGAGACAAGGAACCAATTCTCCGCTGCAGCCTCTGCAGGGAGCACGGCCCTTGATTTCAATCCAGGGATGCTGATTTCCAACATCTGGCAAATCCTACAGCTGCCAGAATTAAAAGGGTCCCCTTCACATCTTAAAAGGTGACTTGGGGGATGGGAGAAAGGAGCAAAGCGAGGGACCACTAACGCGCTGGTCCTGAAATGTTCCTGAAGTCTTCTCGGGAGCAGGGACCATGTCTGGCTCTTCGTTCCCTCCCACATTGCTGAGCGGAGCATTTTCCGCATCCGCTTGCCAAGAGCTTGCTGTCAGTATTGAGGTATTGTAAACCCCCTTTTCTGGAAGCCAGGATTCCAACCCCTTTATGATTCAGTCCAGAAGGAGGTCCAGAGTCTCCTGAGCATTTGAGAAAAGAGGAGCCACACTCTCAGGGGACTCCAGTCCACGGGGAAGCCTGGATGTGTCTTTACTTTGAAGTGCTTGTCGGCTGAGGTCAGGTATCTTCTGTTTTTCTGGAACCACAGATTAGGATGCTTGAAAGAATGGGAGATCACTGGACATTGTTACTCTATGAAGTCACAGCTGACCGTGGACTCTATCCCAGCCACCACTGAGGGATGCCGGACAGGTCCCACCCAAATTCCCGAGGGCACCACTGTATTGGAGAAGAAGTAGGAATAGCCCTTCCAGAATGTCCATCTGTTGCTCCCCCGTTTACAAGGGAAGAAGCTGAGGCTCAGAGGCTGAGCAAATTGCCCAGGAGCTGATGTTCCTCAAGATGGCTGTGAGTCATCCAAGTAGGTGGCGGGTCTCCTGTTCAACCGCACTCGGGGAAAACCTGCTATATTCGATCTTGCTAACTTAGGTGGGGAAAAAAAATCATGACTTTGATGGAAAAACGTTTCTCGTGACAAACGACTATATAGAAAGTTTCTCTGCCTAAAGGAGTAAGCTTCGGTTAATTGCAAAAAATAATCAACTATGCAGAAGGGATTATTTCCCCACCCTCCCCCCAAATGTCACTCAAATGAGGTATTCCCGGTCCGCATGTCACACAGGGAGAAAGTTTAGGGGACTTAATTCTAAGAGGTGGTACAGGATGGAAACAGACACAGACCATTATTGATTGAGATTTGGGTGAGTGCACAGATTATTCAACCTGACAAGGTATTAAAGGAACGTGGAATGGGGGGAGGGAGGGAGGGGACCTCTGTCACCAATGCTGCCACCTGGCAAGGAGTAGCCACCATGAATGATGCCAGAAAGTAGACAGAAGCCTGCATGGATGTGACCTACCCTACAGAGCAACCTCCTAGCCTCTGGCTGAGCACGCGGTCTCTGGGGGCTCTCGGGGCGCCCAGCTTCCCAGCCCTGCTTGCAGGGAGCTCCTTGAGTGCTCCCGTCATGCCCACTCCAGATCTCCATCCACACCTCCGTGAGGGTGGGTGCTATGGTGCGTCCCTCCCAAATCCATATGCCGAAGCCCTAATCCCTAGAGTGATAGCATCTGGAGGTAGGAGGGCCTTTGGGAGGTAATGGGATCATGAAGGTGGAGCACTCCTGATAATACTGGGACACAGCAAGAAGGCAGTCATCTACAGACCAGGAAGAGAGCCCTTGCCAGGAGCCAAACTGGCCGGCACCTTGGTCCTGGACTCCCCAGCCTCCCAACTGGGAGAAGTAAATGTCTATAGCTCAAGCCACCCAGCAGGTGGAGTTCGGTTACATCAGTGAGCAAGCCACTTCACCGCTCTGAGCAGCAATCCGCTCTCCTGAAAAATGTGACATTACGTCTCCTTCCTGCCTCCCACCCTCCCGCCCTTCCTTCCATCTCTGCCATGGGTACCAGGAGTCCCAAGCCAACAAGCAGAGGCAAGAGACCCGGAGGTGTCCAAAGCCCTAAACAGATTTATGTTTTATAAAGAACCCAGTACAGCTGCCATCACATGGTTCCCCCAGGGTCACCCTGCTCTTGAGCAGATGACAAACTGCCCTGGGCCACCGGAGATCAGGTAGGGGACGGTCACACCAGCGCTGCAAAAGACTGGGCTTTGGGTTAATAATACTCTCCTAATTACGAATAAGTCAATGAGCGTGACTTAGGGAAGACAGGGAGGGGGAGGGGAAGCCAGCCCCAGCCCCACGACTGCGTGCCCAACCCCTAGCACGGTTTGGCACATTGCGGGCACTCGAGAAACGTTTGCTGAATGGAACAGACAGGGGGCCCAGACAGAGCATCCGCACTTAAGGATTAGGGACTTCTTGACGTCCAGACGCATGTCTGGGCTCGAGGCTAGCGGGTCTAATCCGGCTCTGCATCCGTGAACATTTGTTTCCCATGAATCCTTCACCCGAGCAAGGAAGACTCACATTGTAGGTCATGTTAGCCTCACTCTAGAACTCACATGATGCTTGGAAGCATCAAAATTCCATAATCTGTCACACACACACACACACACACACACACACACACGCAAAGTACCATGTGTCCTGGCTCCAGAGTGGGAATCAGCCTGTTTCAACAGGAGCCAAGGACCCTCCCGGGGCTGGGTGCCCTCACCCTGGGTCCAAGGGACTCAGGAGACAGCTGCCTCCTGCCTGAGCCCCCTCAGCTAAGATCTGATTTTCTCATCATCTGGATAGTCTCAGCGACTCGCAGCAAAGGGATGAACCAGGCTGACCTTTCTGGAGGTTTGTTTAAAGCAGAACAATGTTTGTCTTGTCCAAACACTATGAATTACTCCAGAGAATCCTGCCCAGTTTTACAATTCACAGCTACAAACGGCTTACATAAATAGGGGCTCGTCCCCTCCTTTCCCCCCCACCCCGTTTTTAACAGCTTCTCCTCCTCCCGCTTCCACTCTTCAGGCCTTCCCCCTGCCCCCCTCACACCTTCTCTCCTCTGAGCCCCAGCCTGGTGAAGGGGCAGGTGTCGGATACTCTGGACCACAGGTCACACCTGGGTTATTGCTGGCACGGATCCCCTATGGTGGGTGGGCTGCTCTCTCTGTCCCTGGTGTGGGCAGGGGTTTGCCTTGCTAAGGGAGGGGGGCCCCCTCTGGGCACATTTGTACTGTGGGGTGGGGGGCGCTGTGGTGCACAGTGTTAGATCCAGCTGTGAAAGCGCGTTGATAAGAAAAGGCTCCTGGGTTTGGGGGGTTCAACATCCAGCCCATTTAGACCATCCTCATCTGGCGGGGTGTTCAGCTCATCCACGGCTTTTCCTTCTCAGGCTGCACATTGAGGGGGCGGGAATCCCCCAGTATCTCCTAGAAATAGACCCCCCCCCCCCACTTCAGGCCTCCCATGGGGTAGGAGACAGTAAATGCTGCTCAAATATGAAGCACAGAAAATGAGCAGGGGCATGGTCTTGGGAAAGGAGGGTCAGCTGGGGACAGAGCCCAGTTTCCTAAATTATCTCCCTAAATATAGTCCTTACACCACCTGCACCCAAATGCTTTGGGAAGCTTGTTTAAAATGCAGATTTCTGGGCCCCTCCCCAGGCCGAGGGAAGCTCTCTCTGGGGTAGGGCCCCGGGCTGATGCCAGAGTCTGAGAAAATCCTCTCTAGCTCAAGTCCTCTGACTAAACTCGCTGGATGACCCCAGCAAGCCACTCCAGGACTCACGATCACCACCTGCACGGCGGTGGGTACTAGAACCCAGAAGCAGCAAGGGTGGGTGGAAGCAGCCTGAGACAAATTTTGGGGAGTCACTGAAGCTCCCAGGAGAGGTGTTGGTGAAGATTTGGACAGAGGCCAGGGGAGTGTGAGGCCAGACTGGTGGTTGGGGGTGTGAGTGGTGTGTGGGATCCTTGTACTGAGGGTCCCCACTGGGAGCCAAATGCGATTTCATCTTTGCTTTGCAGACAGGGAAACTGAGTCACAGTAGGGAGGAGTGACTTCCACCCAGCAGCTGGTGAAGAGGCATGGGATGCCCTCCCCTATACACCCTGGGACACCCATCTGGCAATCCCAGAAAGACCCCTTCTCCCCCAGCTGTTTCCCTTGTCATTCTAGCCTCTAAGAGGTTGGCTCTTAGGGCCACAGCTCCTTCTAGCTCCTTCTCTTCCTTTGATGGGAGGGTCCCACTGGGCGGAAGGGCCCAGAGCCAAATCTGCCCCTCGAGGCGGACGCACGGTGAGCCCCAACAGCAGGAAACTCAAGTGCCCGGAGCTTCACCCTGGAGAGAGCCAAGCCAGCCCTGCCCACCCGGAGACCCCACAGCCGGGCTGGGGGCGCTGTCGGTCCGCGGTCCGCCGGGTCAGGGCTGCGGCTGAAGCGCACGATCCCGCTCGGCCGGAGGGAGGGCACAGGGCGCCGCCAGGGAAAGGCCCTTTCAGAGCTCGAAGACCGCTTGTGCGCAACACTCGCGGGGACCTCGGGTCGAGAGGAGGTCAGAGGATCAAGCCACTGGAACTCAGCGAGTGCACCAGGGCAGCCCCTAGGGTCTGGGCAGGAGTGGCCAGCTGGAGGCCGCGGAGGGCACGGTGTCCCCTCTCCAGGTCCCCGGGGAGACGGAGCTGATACCTCCGGGAACCCAGAATCAAGCGCCTGGTGAGGGTCGGGATTCCGGGAGAGTGGGCCCTGTTTCTACGATCTACGTACGCTTGGGCATTGGATTCCATCGACAATTCGGGAGATCCAGAAACTTGCTGCGTGACCTCGGGCACGCAACGGACCGCTCGGGGCCGCGGGCCCTCCTCTTTTGCGAACCGCGGGATTCGGGACGGATGCTCCCCAAGCCCCAGCTCCAAAGTCGGCGCCTTGAATTAGCGGCGCCTCCTTCTAGTTTAGCATTCGATTTTCTAATCAAGCTCTTTGTCCCCTGCGGCCTTAACCCGAGCCCCCAGCTTCCCCGTCTCCCTCGACCCCCGCCCGGGTCTCGCCCTCGCCCGACTTTCCCGTCGAAGGGCCTCGAGTGAGTGATTCCCGGGAGCCGAGGCCGAGGCCGGCGGGTCCGCGGCGCGGGCCGGGGCTGTATGGAAATGGCCAGAGAAGCCGGCGGGCGCGGCGGCGATTTATTCTGGGAGTGACAGCCCCTTTGAGCGCTCAGCGAATGGCATTTTCTGTCTGTGAAAGCCTTTCTTCCCACCTCTGTTCAGATTAGCCCGGGGGATGAATGCGCCCATTATCCAGCCCGCTGACCATTCTGAAACGCCAAATTAATTACTAAGCACTGAATCAGGAGCCGGGGCCGGGGCACCGGGAGGTGTGAAAATAGCGAGCGGCTGGAGCTGGGGAAGAGGCGAGGGGCGCAGCGCCGAGAGGCCGGGCGGGGTGGCCCGGGGCGCGGGCGCGGCGGGGCCCGGGCGGGCTTGGCCGGCGGCCGAGCGCGACCTGCCGGCGTGACC